>NC_044346.1:4832307-4913249 GCF_007364275.1 Archocentrus centrarchus
CGAGTTGTAATGACTTCTTACAGGAATTATTACTCCCCTGCTGAATATAACTTTCTTTCAGTCACTGATGTGTAGAAAAGACCAGACTGTGCCAAAATATGACTATATCATTATTTATCTACCGTGAAATTCCTCGGCTGTGATACAGATATGAATTAAGTGAGACACAAACATGAAGGAATGTCTCAAATTTTATAAAAAAAAAAAAAAAAAAAAAAATTATAGCTTCCAGCATAAAGACAACAGCAAAAAAAAAAATAAATAAAATATATGAATCCAGGAGATTTCGAGGCCCTGGGAGTATCTACCCCCACCCCCACCCTCGCTCTCTTTGATCTCAGGTGGGTGTGGGTTTGTCATGAGGCCAGTTCTGCCTCCACACAGACTTCAACACCAACTTCCTGGAAGTTCTAGGAAATGGTTCATTCCTCCACTCCTGTGCATGCTGCTGGACCTTAGTGTGTATACTAATTCATTTGTTAAAGCTCAGCAGCTTTGAAGGGCAGATGCTCATTTAGAGTTTCTGCTGTGAACACAGAAGCAAAATTCTGCTTTAGGACTACTGAAAAATGTCTCTTTCTCTTTCTGTTTACTGAATGCAAAACATTTACAGAGTCGCCTGTAATTTTACTTGTGAAACCACAGGCTGTGATAACATGCAGCTCGAAGACATAACCAGCTTTCTTTAACTCTCATTGTTAATGAATAAGAAAAGAACATGTTTAGAACTACAGGGGGGTTAAATGACACTTACTGTACACGATTATTCCACCGTGTGTGTGGTATTATATTGTGACTTTGTGACTAAATGCTCCTGAATGATGTTTAACCTAAAATGTGTGTGTGCACTTTTTAGTCAGCCAATCAGAATAGAAGAACATGAGACTGATCACAGTTCCTCTTCATTTACTCAAGATAAAATATTTTTGGATTATGGTTTCATGCAAAATACAATAAAACAAGCTGTGACATAACTGTCTGACTACAGCTCACTCAAATTGTTGAACTTTGTTTGTTCCATAGATTTTATTTTAATTATCTGATGTGAACACACGTTTTTTTTCCCCCCTTCTCTTTGCATCTGACTTTTAAAAGTATCAGTAAAACAGAGCTGTTTGGCTGAATCAGAAAGTAGGAAATGTTTGTGTGTGTGTGTGTGTGTGACATGCAAATCAAAGAGCTGAGTTAACATCCTCTGTGACAATAATGCAAATGAGAAGAAAGCTGGGAAAATGACTTCTACAAACTGGTGTGCGGTCGACCACAAACAGCAGATGCCCTTCAGGATCACAGCGTTCTCCTTCCAGGATTTATTTTGTTCCATTCACTTCACACATCTGCTGGGGTGTCACTGTCTCTGACACCAGACCGAGAGGCAAGAGGAGCAGCAATGGCTGCACCAGCAGCAGCCAGTAAATGTGCAGTCCTCCTTCTCTTTGCACAAGGTACTGTAGATCTATATATATTTATATACTAATATTAAATATCATAGTATAGTTTTATAGTATGCTTTTTAAAACATTATACATATAGTTTTATTGTTTTCCTTCCATGTCAGACCATTATCTATGGCTGTCTCCAATCATATTGTAATATCTACTCAATACAATATCTAGATAGGGTAGATACCTTTAACACCCAATTTCAAACACCTTGAAGAAAAGTGATTGATTTTAAAAAATGCTTCTTTTCTGC
Source organism: Archocentrus centrarchus (assembly GCF_007364275.1). Classification (NCBI taxonomy): domain Eukaryota; kingdom Metazoa; phylum Chordata; class Actinopteri; order Cichliformes; family Cichlidae; genus Archocentrus; species Archocentrus centrarchus. The sequence continues at coordinate 4,834,003 of NC_044346.1, forward strand.
TAGTTTTAAGGTCACTGCACAATCTGCAATTCAGTCTGTGGTTGATTATGGTGATGCTGTCTATGAGCATGCTTCCCTCTCTGGTGTCCTCACTCGTCATTGTATACCTTATACACAAAATTGGGATATTCTTCATTAAAAAATAGAAGGCATCAGCACAGCATGGTGTTTTTAAGATTTAAAAATACCCAAGTATCTCCACTCCTTTGGTTTTTTTCTTATTTAAATATAGTCCTTACATTTTTTTGTGGTCCCTGGACATTACAACAATAGTGCTACTGCTTATTCACCTCTTGTGTACTTGAAAAACCCGGGCTCAATCATTCTGCTCCATAGAAAAGAAATGGGCTACATAAGCTGTGACACTACATGTATTCATTTAATTTTACAAGGTCATATTTACTGTGTTTTTTTTTTTATGCATTTTTGGCCACAGTGGCTTTTATGGGCAGTGGAGAGAGACAGGAAATGGGGGAAAGATACAGGGGAAGACACGCGGGCAAATTGGCGACAAGCTGGGACTCGAACCCGCGCCGCTCGCACCGCAATGCAGCATATGTATGTGGTCGCCGGCTTCGCTACTAAGCCACCCAGGCGCCCGACTGTATTATCTGTAAATATGTCCAGATCAGCTGGGCGTGGTATTTTCTTGCTCTGCAAAGTACCCACTGAACTTCCAGTTCAGTTAAGCCTCAGTGCAAATGTTACGAGAACATTCACATTTCCCTTTGCTGTATGTGAAAAACATTACTGAAGGGAAGTAAATGTGGGAAAAGCAACAAAATGTATATTTTAATGAGCCTGCGCATCATGGGTGTAACGGCTTAGCAGCTACTAGAACAAAGAACACACCAAGAATACCTGTTCAATCATTAAATTTAAATCTATCAATTTCACTTTGATCTGCAACATCCACGTCTCCTTTATTAGGCTATGGCACAGTAAGTTTCACTGTTTCAGACCTTCAATGTGCAGCCATCACCTTCTAAACACACCAGCACTGAGAGCGTACTCACAAAAACACCAATTTTACTTTTATTTTTAATGTGAGCATGCGCAGAGCCGGAGGCAGAGAAGGTTGACCCGTTATCTCCAGTTTTGTCAGGAAAGTTAAGCGTGTTACAAGAAATGTCTCAGCATTTATACGTCTTAAATTCATCAGTAGAGTTTGGGAGCATGAGCCATTTTAAATAACGCAGATTGTGTTGGGAAAAATTAAGCCATTATGAACTAATCCGGATGGGATGAGCTGAGAAATGACCCGGCCTGGTCTGAATACGGTCCTCATCAGTTTTGTATCCCTCCATCCAAGTGGACCCAGTTTGCTGAGCTATTATGGAGCCTACGAGACCTGCGGGCGGATCAAGGTGCAAGGAGACTGACAGTCTGACTGCAACACTGTGTGCAGAGTTAGAAAGATATATAGATTTGATTCTAAGCTGATTATAAATCCGTGACACAATCGCTGTCATCCTTATATATTGATGACTGTAAAATATCAAACTAACATCTAAATGGCATTTCAGTGTTTGTCAGAGGAGTCACAGAGAAACTCAGAGCTTGTTGAAGAAAACCTGCCAGCGAGCAGGTTTAGGTCACAGAGTCTGTTACCACGGTAACTGAGTCTGAGTTTCCCTCATCTCAGGGTTAACAAACTCCGAGTTGTTTGCTAAACCTGTTTCCTGGAATAGGGCCTAGGTCAGATATATTGAAACTCATCTCTCCCAGATACAGATCATGTGGTTGCAGGTAATGTGGTTGCACATAATAACAACACAAAGTGGATTACCAGCAAATTTATGGCTTTGAGTTTCCAATGCCTCTGACATTCTCTGGGAAGTCAGTATGATGAGGAATTTCTACAACATACTAAATGCTGTTTCTGCTGTTTCTGGTTGTGGTTTCTGTTGTGCTGTGTGTTACAGTGGTGCAGAGTAAGAATGGCTGGGGGGTGACTTACAATCAAACTAAGATATGTGCCTCAAACGGATCAACAGTGGAAATGCACTGCACCTACAAACACCCTGCAGGTTATACCATTACAAAGACATTCTGGTGTTTATCTGACGATAAAGATCTTACGAAAAACTCCGAATACAAACGTCGGACACAGTACAACTGTGGTGCGAAGAGTTGCACTATGAAAATTGCAGACTTAAGACAGAAAGACTCACGTGAATACACGTTTCGTTTCCTAACAAACAAACCTGATGGGAAATATACCGGTACACCTGGAATCACTTTGTCTGTCACAGGTAAAATTATCTAACATTCTTACTTATTTATTTGTTTATGAACACCAGTGATATGTTGGGTCCTTTTTCACTTGTCCAGCTCTGCAGGTGGAGATAACCAAAATACGAGGAAATGAGTCTTATACCCAGGCGGGGCTGAAATGTAAGAGCAGCTGCAGTGGAGATGTTTCTTATGTCTGGCTCAAGAATGGAGAGAAGTTTGCAGAAGAAAATCCTCACACAGTGCGCCTTCATCCTAATGACAGCATCTGCTGTGCTCTGAAAGGACAGGAAAATTACTGCTCTGCTTTAGTGTGTAAGTGTAAATATATGACAGCTTCCTGTATACTTCATCTTAATCTCTTAAACAAATGATTGTTGTTCCTCCAGATCCTCCAAAGCTTCCCTCTGCGACAGTGAGTCCTCCTGGTGAGATAATGGAGGGGAGCTCAGTGACTCTGACCTGCAGCAGTGATTTTAAACCAGCTGTTATTTACACCTGGTACAAGGAGGATGGACAAACACCTCGCATTGCAAAACAGCTTGACATCACGTCCATCCAGTCATCTGACTCGGGACTTTATTACTGCACAGCTGAAAATGAGCTGGGAATCATGACATCTAAACATCTCTCTATTGATGTCAAATGTAAGTGAAAGTGGTAACGTTTGAACTCTACTTCTGTTAATCATTAAAGAACAATATGATCATTTATAACCTTAAATTTAAATGACAGGACCGTACTGTACACTGGCTAATGAGGAACCCAGTTCACTCGCTTTATGGAAGTGGAATAACGTTTTAGCCAAATCAGATTGCTGACAATTTGGCAAGATCCCCTTTTCAGTTATTCAAAGCTCTTGTTAGATTAATTGTCAGGGCAACATGGCTGCAAGCTCAAACAAACCTGGGAGCAGGTTTATTCAATGACTAAATTACGACATCCCTTAACCACAGCTGTATATTTTTGGGGTGGAGCCTGTTGTCATGGATGCATTGATTGATTGCATAACTGAAAAGAGCATTTCCAGTCATCACAGACATCTAGCACACCCTGTCTCATTACATTTAGAGAGGCACTGCTTCATTACGGAGGGCATAATTCACATATTTAATTTATTAGGACCACGTTTTAGGGGACAAAGGTGGCATTTATGCACACTTCCCTTGAACAATGACACATGAGATAAAGACATCAGATCATAACGGATGGGATATCCTGCTGCCTTAGGAATTTTACTCTGCTGATTACGCCCTCTGGTTCAAACATGGATTTATTTGATTTAATGGCACTTTTTGCTATTGACCCTCTGTTTTCGCTGCTGTTGTGATTTCGCCCGTAGCATAAAACATCTAGGACTAGTTGCACCCTCCTATTTGTCATTCCTCCAACCGCACAGTTGCTGAATGGTTTCTATTGGTTATATAATCCAGTCAATGATGACGAGAGATTGAATCTATTTTAACTAATCACTAATACACATTTTGTGGACAAAATCAACCAAAAAAACCCCAAAGCTTACCCAGGATCAGCTAATCCTGGCTCACCTGGTTTTTTAATATAATGTAACACTAGCATAGTCCCCTCTTTATAGCTAACTTACCGTATGTCACTCTTCTTGTCCAGTAACTAAGACACCAGTGGAAGGAAATGTTTTTCACCCATAAAGATTGCATATGGTGCTTTACACATGCAGAAGTATTAGGTGTTTATCTGCAACATGTAAGACTTCATTTGCATTTAATTTATGTCAGTACATCTCCTCTAGATGCTCCGAAGCTTCCCTCTGTGTCAGTGAGTCCCTCTGGCGACATAGCGGAGGGCATGTCAGTGAATCTGACCTGTAGCAGTGATGCTAACCCAGCAGCTAATTACACCTGGTACAAGGAGAATCAATCACTGCCTGCAGGATCAGAGGGCACTTATCATTTCACCCCCATCAGCTCTGAGGACAGAGGAAACTACTCCTGCAAGTCAGAGAATCAGTATGGACAGATCAGCTCTTCACCTGTATTCATAAACGTCCAGTGTAAGTAGTAAAGTGTAACCTAATCCTCTGAGGCCTAAATCATCAATGGGGACAAATCCAGCTCTTGCCCTAACTCTAACCCTCGGCGATCTGAATACGTAATTTCTGCGATATCATGAAATGCCTTGAAATGGTTTCCTCAGATACTCTGAAATTTCCCTTTGTGTGTGTGTTAGTCCCTATAGTCACACACTGAAGTTCCAGAAGTTAGATTATGGTTTCGGGTCTAAATATTCAAAACAGTCACATATTAACATTAATCTTAATATATGACTGTTATCTGCATAAAGGTAAGAAATACTGTGTTAAAGAGTAACAGTCCAACCAACGCACTAGGCCTACATTTTATGCAAGTCTACAACTCTGCAGGAATCCATATAGCAGGAGGGTGTTTCTTGTACTGGAATCAGTTTTAAGTGGATACTGTTACACACAGTAAAGTACAAGATTGCCACCATTTTGACTTCCTCTAAAATGAAAGAAAGTAACCTCAATCTAGGTTTATCTACTGGGCAAAAGAGTGTCAGTGAATTTGTAGAAATAATGCATCATTTTTGCAGTAGAAGAAATGAGTAATACAACATTATTCTGTAACATGATGTGTGGTCTGTGGTTCATCGTCAACTTTTATATAGGGGCACACAATAAGCAAGTGTTTGCCTTTCTGTATTCCATATGTTAGTATAATGAAACTCTATATGCTGTCCTCCAGATGCTCCGAAGCTTCCCTCTGTGTCAGTGAGTCCCTCTACTGAGATAGTGGAGGGAACCTCTGTGAGCCTGACCTGTAGCAGTGATGCTAACCCAGCAGCTAAATACACCTGGTACAAGGAGGGTGAAGAGTCACCAAAGGCACTGGGACAGACCTTCTCCATTGCTAACTTTAGTGCTGAAGACACTGGGGCTTACCAGTGTGAAGTCCAGAACAGCAGGGGAAGTCGTAACTCAACCGTACACTTGGCTATTGTGCAGTTAAGTGTGAATAACTGTGGTAAGGTCATTTCCCATACAGTCAGTGGTCACTTAAATTCAGGAATTTTTATTTGAACATGTGCACCAGTTTATCAGAATGTGTGCAGCTTGTTCTGGGTTTCCCATGCAGACAGCACAATTCTAGTCCACAGCACAAGCATGGGCAGGAAAATCCTGGCCACTATATAACCAAATAAACCACAAATGACCCAAATCTGGCAATGTATGTGGTACGTGGACCACAGCTGTACTACAGTGATTTTGCTGTCTGGGTTAAACCTGTAAGCAGTTTTTGATAATGTTAGATGAATTCAAAAACCAAGACCACTGATCAATCTCCAGTAAAGATCTTTAATTTTCTTGCAAGAAAATTAAGGAGCAAGTACATCAGTACAAGTTCAGCGCGTCCGCTCCACTCAGCCATTTTTATACACACTCAAGCGCATGTGTTGAAAACAGGAAAGCACGTAGACAAAGAGTAAGTAACAGAAACACTGATGTCGGTAAAGTTCCACTTCAGTGCAGCTCTTAAAGGTCTGTTTCACATAAAAGTCAATTCTGCACTTACCATAGCAAAAAAATAGCTACAATAATGGTTATCATACTATTACAGAACTCAGTTTTCCAACAATGTGTATGACTGTCAGACCCTTTAATTCGATAATATTATTCCATATTAATACATTAGGTTTTCAGAATCTATCTTTTAAACAGACTAGACAAAAAAATGTCCAGAAGTATGTCTTTATGGATTTCTTTCAGTTTCTTTGAAGACATTTCATCTCTCATCAAAGAGGTCCCAGGTATTTAAACCCTTTGTCTCCTCTGGAGGTGGTTGTTGACCCACAATCAATCATGTGCGTCATCACATTAGCCAAGGTGTGACAAACAATGTGAAGAAAATGGGCCTGTAATCCCTTAACTGAGCTTCATGAACGATTAAAACCAAAGGGAACAAAGTCAGTGTAGTTTGAAATGCTTCACGGAGCGTTAAAGCTACACCTACGCTTCTGACCACAGTGTGACAGCACCTGGCTTCAGGAGTTTGGGGGCAGACAGAGACATAAAGCTGAGTGACAAGAAGATATGGAGGGACTGCACTAGTTGTGAATGAAAAGTGGTGTAATCCCAGACATCCTACTGCACAGGAACAGACCTGAATATTGAACTGCTACAGTAGCAATTCGTACACATTACTTGTTGAAGGAATTGATCATTGCTGTTGCTGTCTGAATCCAGTTTGAATCACCACACTGTTTTGATTCGTCCATCAGCTGCCAGGATAAAAGAGGAAGGGCTTGGAGAAAAGTATGTGGACAAAGGAAAATATGTATTCCATGTATTTATTGTGAGGTATCTACTTTGGAATGAAGCAGTTCTTCCACTGAATGTTGGGGGCAAATGTTTGTGGGTTGCAAAACGGTCCAAAAAGCACTCTGATATTCATGAATAATAAACACAAGGTTAAACCTGGCTTAGCTGAATACACCATGACAGTAACACCTAGTGTAACACCTATGGAACCGGTAGGCAGAAACATAATATAAAACATCACAGTTAACCTGTGGAAGTTTTCATTTTATTCACTTTTCTCAGAAGACTGGAAAGTCATAGTCATTGCTGTCGTTGCTGTTGTTCTTGTCAGCATACTCATCTGGATCTTAACATGGTGAGCAATAAATTATTTAAATAAATTACTTGAAACTCATTAGCTATTTTAAGTAATCTTAACTTTTTTTTTTTTCCTTCTTCCGACTAGGAAAATGTGGATCAGTAGAAAACTCCCTGAGCCTACAGAGAGCTCAGGCAATACTGATCAGGTCAGGAAGATCAGTTCATGTACAGAAAGTGGCTCCACATTTCAAATATTTAGATATATCTTTCTAGGGTTGGAATGGTGAAATACCAAGTGACTTAGAAAGCTGGTTGATAATTCATGCGAACTGTATTAGGGTTAGGCTCACAGTTATACAAATAATCCTGTCTTATGTCTACAGAAGCAGCCAGCAGAGCAGGCGTGCAGCCTTCACTATGCCAGCATCCAGTTTTCTAAGAAGCAGGCAGATCCTCTCTATTCCAACATTAGCCCAGCTCAGCCGCAGAGGCACAAGGAAGAAGATGAAAACAAAGTCCAGTACGATACTGTCATGTTTAACAGTGCCAGTAGTGCACCAAGGTGAGCAGCTTGTCGCGCGTAAACATTATCCTCGTTGCAGGATTACCTTTCGCTGTTGGGAGAGGAACCTGCCGGGGCCGTCCACTGTCACCACTTTTCTTTTTTAAGCTTTGGATCGCTGTTACATTTGATATGACACAATGTTCACATAAAATTTCCCAGTCATCAGCTTCCCCGTGTGCAAATTATGTTTGTGGATGTACAGCAATTTTGTATAATTTTGTTTACACAACTGGCTCCGTTCCTCTTTATGCAGTCCTCAAAGCAGGCTAACTTTACACTTCAGAATAGAAACTAAGTTGGTTGTGTGGCCATGGCTGCTGTTCTTTGTTCTGCACTTCTTATTTGCCTACTGTGCCACCAAAAATATTCAAAACATCAGACTGATTTGCCTGTTTACGGTCCTCGAATTGCAGACAAAAATGAAGAACCATGAGAGGACTGTAGTAAGGAAACTTGGGATGTTTTCAGGTCTCCTTACATATTAATGATTTATTTGGATTTTTATTTATCACTATTTAACTCAGTTGTGTAATATCCAACCAAACCTCCTGGACTAAATGTGATTTGCAAAAACTACACTCTTTCAAAAGTCTCTTGAGGCCAATTTCCAAACTCCAAACAGATTTCCATGTTAAAAAATCCAGTTTTCAATCAGAAATAAACATGTTCACAAATTGAGAAAAAAAAATATTTTGGTATTTTGGTTTCTACAGTTAACGTTTAAGATCATGACTGTATGGTGAGTGAGGTGAATGCATTTAGTGCTAGAATGACAGGTGGGTGCCATTGTCTCAGTGTAACCTATTTAATATCACAGGGAATTAAGAATGCACCCTGCTAACCAGCTGATCAGCCAAATGTTAAAATAAATAAATAAATACATACATAAAAAACTGTGACAGTCTGAATGCATAACTTGAGCCTTCAAAAATGCACGTTCAAAACCCAATGGGTAACATTATGCATGTTTATATACAGTGTGTGGGAATATCATGTCATTAATTTATTTCTCTTTAATTCTCAGTAAAAGAAGCCAGGAAATTGGAGAGGTTCCATCTACATTGTACAGCAGCATCAACAAAGCTCTCCAAAAAGATGCAAACCAGAAATAGAAACCAGAATACAGAAATCGCCCCAGCCTGCAGCCTTTTTATGACACGTGGTGAAGTGCAGTGCGTCATGGAAGCTGCGTTTGGTTGGCTGTATGATCAAACCATGAGGAACACTTTTTGGATGTGAAGTTCTGCACCTGTTTCTGCTCTGCTGAAAAAAATGGTGTTTACTTTAACTCGTGCACATCAAGGGTTTGTTTGGATCCAGTATATGCTGCAGTGAGGCTCCAAACTAAATTAATTTTACCCAAATGATTTGTTTTGGGAGTTCATTTTTATCAGACAAATATTAATAAATAACAACATTGCAAACTGCTTCTACAGAAGTACTTGCTCATTCTAGGACACGTATGTTCTGGTGAAAATGTAATGCCACCACCAGATTCCAGTAAAGCAATATCTTACAAATGCAAAATGTTATTAATTGTGTCCTTTTGTACTCTTATCTGTATTTCTTGGTGTGATGAAAAACACATTTGTGGAATTTAAACAAGAGGAAAAAAAAAACCCAAACAGAAAAAAACAACCTGGTGAGACAATTTTGGTTGTAATGTCATCATGCAAGTGAAAACATGCTTACCTTATACTGTGCTTGAAGGTTGAATGTGCATGTGTGTGTTTGCATGTGCTTGTGGAGGTGTGTGTATATGTATAAATATATAAAAACTCAGAAGAGAAGGAGAGAAACTATGAATATCTTGATGTTTATTGTGGCAAATGAGTAAATAAAGATAATTTAGTCATACTTTTGAGGAGGAAAGGAAGATTTTAAAAATGCAATGAAAATAATAAAAGGAGGAGGCTTCTTCCATATCCTCATTAGAGGCCCCAGTCCCAGGCAGAGGGTACAAACTGCATATCGTCTTCCCCTATTCCTGTGCATTTTTTTCCCTTTCTAGATATGTGTTTAAATCATATGTTAATTCAGCCAGTAATGCATTAAAAGTGGTGAGATTTAATGACATCATGGTTACATGCTTACTCTCATCCTGTCCAAAATCCCGACTGTGCTTTGCTGGAAGCGGATGACCTATGCATCTGCTGAATGCTGACTGAACAGGAGAAGCACCTGGCTCACTTCTGAACATACTGCAGTTAGACGTGTGTGCTGTGTTTAGTACAATGTGTACTTGTGAAGTCTTAACTATCCAAAAGATTTTTGATTACGCCTGTATTCAACAAAAATTGGTAATCGCTTTAGTCCTCGTTTGGTCGAGGACTAAAGTTTCTGACATCCCAGTATTTGCATAGACTAATAATGATGTAATTCTTTCTGTTGTGAGACAAAAAGGCTTGTCAGCTTGAATCAAATTAGCAAGCTTTTCGTACGGTTTATTGCTTATGTTTGGCTGGGTGTACTGACATATTTTAATAGTATTTTCATAACAGTCACAAGCATGGACAAAGCTAGGGCAAACATTATCTTACCTGGCTGCCACCAGTAAAAGCAGGTCAGAGACACAATGCTGCTCCACAGGGGGCTGGAATAGGATGCATTGGAGCCAGGTGCATGAGGTGCATCAGAACTCTAAAAATAAAATTGTTGCGCATTAAATGCTTTTAACTGAGAAATGATGCAATTGGACAAATTTTTAATTATAATTTAAAATTGTAAAATAGAAAACAAACAAACAAACAAACAAAAAAAAACATTTTCAAAGGGCAGGTATTGATATATGCACATGCCTAATAATAATTATATCACTACTATTGCCATTTCCACCATCACCACCATAATAACAATGATGGGCTGATAAACAAATGAGGTGGGGAAAAAAAACAGTGGGGAGATATAAACATATGTGTTAATGAAAAAAATCTATACACATTAATATGGACATGTGGAGAACCAGAAGAGTGCAAATATAAATAAATGAAAATCATGAATAATAATTAACTGTGCAATTAAATGATTGATTAATACTTTCATTTACAAATTACTTTTAAATTACATGTATTTATTTAATTTCATCATTATTTGATATCAATGTCTTCTTGCCTTTTTTAAACAATAACGAGGAATTAAAAATCAGTATTTCTAAACGACCCCTCTGCGGATTGCCACCTTGTTGTGATGGGGGGGGTTTGTGTGTCTCAGTGATCCCAGGGCCTATGTTGTCCGGGGACTTTTGCCCCCTGGAACGGGGGCAAATTGGTCCTGGGTGAGGAGCCAGACAAAGAGCAATTCCAATGACCCTTAAGACAGAAAGATGAAGGGAAGAGTTTGCCCTCTGTGAGAGGTGGCGGGCTCGGGGGGGGCTATCCTTGTATCCCCTAAGTTTGCTGCCTGCACGTTGGAGTTTTCACAGGTGGACGAGGGGGTTGCTTCTCTGTGCCTTTGGGCCAGGGAACAGGTCCTGACTGTTGTTTGTGCTTACACATTTAATGGCAGTTCAGGGTATCCAGTCTTCTTGGAGGTGCTAGGTGGGGTGCTCGAGGGTGCTCCACCGGTGACTCCTCCCTACTGGGAAACTTCAACACTCACGTGGGCACCGACAGAGAGATCTGGAGGGGTGTGATTGGGAGGAATGGTTTGCCTGATATGAATCTAAGTGGTGGTCTGTTAGTGGAAATTTTCCATAATGAACACCATGTTCAAACACAAGGACATCCTTAGATTGACGATTTTGTAATCTAACCTCAGACCTGTGGCCATGTGTTCTGGTCACCCTGGTGAAGAGAGAAGCTGAGCTGTCAACTGCTCACGACGTGGTGGTGAGTTGGATCAGGTGCCGGGGGGGGAATGCTGGATGGACCTGTCGCACCTAAACACATGTGAGAGTGTGCTAGGAATGCCCGGCAGAGTCTCCAGTCTTCAACTCCCACCTTGGAGTGATTCTGGCAAATTGTCAGGTGAGTCTCTCTGTGTGTGTGTGTGTGTGTGTGTGTGTGTGTGTGTGTGTGTGTGTGTGTGTGTGTGTTAGATTGCAATTATTAAAACACTTTGACCTAAACTCCCCTAACCTTACTCCAGGGGCTCATAAGCACACATGTGCCACATCCTGCTGAAGACACAACCAGGAGAGGGTGAGTACTGTTACTGATTGTGCAATCAATCCCAAGCTACACTGAAGCTGTACTAGAAACACACATTATCTCAAAACCTTACTAAGGACACTTGATGTTAGTTTTCAGTTTATTTCTTAATTATGGTATTTATAATGTCTTTATCTTAAACAGAGTATAGTAATAGAAGACATAAATGTCTTTTGCTTCAAAGGTTGATGAGAGTGTGGAAGACATAGTGGGGCAGGAGGACTTGTCAAAAGGACACTCAGAAGCATCAAAAGCTCTTGGACATTGTGAGGGTTGTGTGTCCAAAGCACAGGAGGAGACAAAGGGCAAAATACAAAGTACAAAAAAAAAAGACTTACAAGCTGGTGACAGAGTTAGCTGGTGACAGAGCCAGCAGAGGAAAGGACGAAAACTTGAACCAAACTTTTTTAGGACCTTATGTCATTACGGCAATTCAGGATAAAAGTGCAGACCTTCAAGATGCCAACTGGGCAATTATTTCCAAAGTAAACATAGACCAACTAAAATTAAGCAAAAATACCGTATCCAGAGTGCCACACTGGGGTTTGAAAAAACAAGCATAAGCTTCAGTTGCTTCACCTTCATCACCCTCATTGGAAACTGCAGCCCAATTACTGCCAGCACAACCAGCCACGCCCAAACCACAGCCACGTCCAGCAGCCCCATCAATAGCCACAAGACCAACAGCTACTGCAGCACCACAAGCTACAGCAGCAACAGGATCTGCTACAGCTTCAAAGATTACAGCATCACCAGTGAAAACTCCACAGCCATCTCCAGGCCAACAAGCTATAGTTCCAGCAGTGTCAGATCCAGGCCCAGGAGTTACAGCCCTGCAAGAAATCACACCACCAGCATCAGCCCCAAATGCTTCAGCACCAGCACATACTTCAGCTCCTCAAGCCACATCCCCAACAGCATCAGACCCAGCTTCAGAAACTGCAGCACCAAACACGGCCTCGCAAGCTGCAGCACCAGATGTGGCCTCACAGGCAACATCAGACCCAGCGTCATAGACTGCAGCATCAGACCCAGCCTTACAAGCCAAAGTACCAGACCCAGTGCCAGCCCCAAAAGCTACAGAATCAACAGCATCAGCCCCAAATACTACAGCACCAGCGCATGCCTACAGCTCTATGAGCTGCATCAATAACAGCACCAGATCCAGCCTTACAAGCTACAGGACCAGCCCAAGCGCCAGCTCAAAAAGGCAATGTAAGAATCAAAGGGAAAATTACAAGGGAAAACCTGAATAACTGAATAAATGTGTAAAACACTTTCCAGTACCAGCATACTCTTTATCCCTTTATGATTCTGATACTTGGAGAATCTATGCAAAGGAAAAATGACTGTTTTTGAGAACCAATGTCAAATTAAACCCACCAAGATTTTTTTTTTTTAACAATAATTGGCCACTCATGTAGAAAGATACCAGTACATTGTGATGTTAATGTATTTGTAACTCTATTACTTCTACATTTACGTGATCATTACATTACAAGGTAAATTAGTCAGGGTACACCCTGTACAGGTCGCCAGCCTGTCACAGGGCTAACACAGAGAGACAGACAACCTTTCGAAGGTTCCTCCTCCATCTTGGCCAACAGTTGCAGAGTTTCTACCAGCACCCATTGGCCACAGTTGTTGTTGACTGGGGCCCACTGTGCATATTTTGTTCTTCTAGAGTTATGTTTGGCTTGTATAGATTTTTGCTTGGTACCCTTCCCCTGGCCTGTATCACTACTCCCTACACAACAGCCATGGCTGGGTTTTACATGTAATTTTTGTTGTATAAATTTATACATATTTACTATGTCTTTCAGGTCCTTCATGAGACACAGAAGACTTCATCCATCCAGATGGGCATGTGACACGCTGCCTCACCCCAAACAACTGGATGCAGTTTCATGTGGGGCCTATGTATTGAAGGTATGTGTTAAAGCGTGATGGACAGCATGATCGAGCATAATGTTGGCGACTGAGAGACATTTTGAATCTCCAGCAGTAAGGAGCAGCTCATGGACCATGACAGTAATAAGTTGGGTGTACCAATTCCTGACTTCACTGAAAAGATCATACATACTGTAATGATCCATGATGGACGTTATTGCTAAATGTGTGTCACAGTTATTGTTCTCTTTAAGTTAGGTTGTTTTGGGGTTGAACCGGAAGGAGATGTGGGGGGTCGCTCTTGGGAGGGAGGTCTCTTTTTTTCTTGTGTGAGTTAGAGTTGGCTGTATCCGGCGAGAGCTGTTCTGTGTGTGTCCGGCCTGATTAAATGGTGTTAGTAACGAAACCTCTGCCTGGTGCTTGGGTGACATAACGGAACGTTACACTGGTGTCAGAAGCTTAAACTACGAACTACCACGCCTGGATCTATTACCAGCGGCTCTGCTCACGGCTCAGGGACACAACTCCCGATTATGCGGAGGAACACTGTTAAGAAGGAGGAGCAGGAGATGGATATCCGACCCGCTCGCAGCGTGAGGGAAGCGGCGCTCCAGCTGGCTGCTGAGGCTGGGTTCTCCCCAGGTTTGTCTCGGCTGGAGGGCCGTTCGCGCCATGATCGCCATTTCGGCGGGACGGAGCGGAGGTCATGTGATGTAAACAATGATGGCAGCGCCCATGCACAGCCGGCTACGGTAAACATAAAGACACCCAAGTTCAGCGGTAAGACGCCGTGGGAAGTGTTTATTGCTCAGTTTGAACTATTAGCTGCTGCAGCTGGCTGGTCTGTCGAACATAAAGCATTGCAATTAGCTCTGTGCCTGTGTGAGGATGCAGCAGCATGCCTGCTGCTGCTGAGTGAAAGAGAGAGGGGAGACTATACTGCTCTAGTTGGGGCACTCCAGAGACGGTTTGGGCAGTATAACCAGCCTGTGCTACTGAGGTCAGAGTTTCACAACAGACGGAGACTGCCTGGAGAACCGCTGCGTATCCTGGCCCATGACATTGAGTGCCTCTGCAGGCGGGCCTATGACAACATGCCCCTTGCAGTGCAGACAGAGCTCGCCCGTGATCAGTTCCTACAGGCCCTCAGTCCCAAAGAGCTCCGTATTCAGACACAGCTTGCTCGTCCAACCACACTCAGTGCAGCTCTGGAGTTGGCGTTGGAGAGGGAGATGCTGACAGGACCTCCTGGAGGGGCTGAGGATTCACCAGTGGTCAGAGCAACATCTGCACCTGCTGAGCGGACGGAGAGGCAGGGGGGACCACACAGCATGACCCAGGCGGCTGCTCTTCAGTCACCTTCTCCCCGTGCTGGCACACGCCGCCGACCACAAAGCTGCTGGGGATGTGGACAAGCTGGACATCTCATCAGGCAGTGCCTCAGGTTTGCAGCGGTGCAGGGAAACGGTCAGGGGCCCGTGTAGGTGGGAGTACACGGGCCGTCGTGACCAACACCCCCACACCACCCACATTGTCACCTGGCATGGTCATTACTGTAGGCTGGACCCAAGTTGGTGACTTTTGCCACATTCCGGTGGTGGTCGATGGGGTATCCTGCACAGCACTCCTCGACACAGGGTCCAACACAACACTGGTCCGACCTGACATCATTCCAGCTGGGACTGCCATGCAAACAACCAATGTGCAGCTTAAGACAGTGACTGGTGACCTGGCCCCCATAAAAGGGAGGGGGATGTTTCAGTTTAAGGTTGGAGACCTAACCATGCCTTTTGCTGCCTGGGTGGCTGACGTCCAGGATGCCTGCATCCTGGGGCTGGACTTTTTACGAGCCATTGATGGTGTGCTGGACCTCGGGGAAGGCTGTCTGTTACTCCCGGGAGGAGAGACGGTGCAGCTTAAACCCCCACCTTTAAACCCATCCCCTGCTGTAATAGCGGCTTGCACCTCGGAGTCCCCTGTATTACCACTAGTTGAACAGCGAACTGATGAAGAGGAGAGGCTGTCAGCAGTGAGAAACGTCTGGTCCAGGAACTGTGAGGGCCTGACTCAGCAGCAGCAAGGAAGTCTATGGCAGGTGCTCTTGGACTTTAAAGACATTTTTGCCCTCACAGAGTGTGATGTAGGCCTGACACACTTGGTGGAACACGTTATTGACACTGGGGATGCTCGTCCTGTTAAAATGCGTCCTCGTCGCCTTCCTCTGGCTCATCAGGAGGCGGCTGACCAAGAACTGCGTGAGATGCTAAAGATGGGCATCATAGAGCCATCTGAAAGTCCCTGGGCATCTGCTGTGGTGATGGTGCCCAAGAAGAACAGTCCACGAATGCGCTTCTGCGTGGACTACAGGCCACTTAATAAAGTTACTAAAAAGGACTCTTATCCCCTTCCCAGAATCGATGAGTCTCTCGACCTGGTGGCAGGGTCTTCCTGGTTCTCCACCCTGGACCTGAGAAGTGGTTACTGGCAGGTGCCTCTGTCCCCAGATTCTAGACCAAAGACGGCCTTTTGCACGAACAGGGGACTGTGGCAGTTCAGAGTCCTGAGCTTTGGCCTGTGCAACGCCCCAGCCACCTTTGAGAGACTTATGGACGGTGTGCTGGCTGGTGTCCCAAGACAGCAGTGTCTGGTCTACCTGGACGACCTCCTGGTGCATGGGACCTCTTTTGAAACCACCATGGATACCCTGAGACAGGTAATGGAGAGAGTAAGGGCCGCAGGCCTTAAGCTGCACCCGGACAAGTGTCACTTCATGAGGAGGGAGGTGGAGTTCCTTGGTCACAAGTTGGGTCGGGAGGGCATCAGCACTTTGGAGGAAAAAGTGCAGACCATTAGGGACTGGCCCACTCCCGCAGACCAGGTGCAACTAAAAAGCTTCCTGGGACTGGCGTCATATTACAGGAGGTTTGTAAAAGGCTTCTCCTCCATAGCTGCACCACTCTTTCGCCTGCTGCAGAAGGATCACGACTTCAGCTGGACCCAAAACTGTCAGCAGGCATTCGACACCCTGCGCAGATCCCTGACGGAGTCTCCGATCCTTGCCCCACCTGACCCCGCACTACCATTTGTCCTGGACACAGATGCAAGTAGTGTGGGACTGGGAGCCGTGCTGTCGCAGGTCGGACCTGAAGGTGAGAAGGTGATGGCATACTTCAGCCGGGTCCTGAATAAGAGTGAGCGACGCTATTGTGTCACACGGCGAGAGCTCCTGGCTGTGGTGATGGCAGTGAGACACTTTAAGTACTACCTATGTGGCACGCCTTTTATCATCAGGACTGATCATGCCGCCCTCCAGTGGCTTATGTCTTTCAGAGAACCAGAGGGGCAGGTGGCTCGTTGGCTGGAGGAGCTCCAGGCCTTTAATTTCACTGTGGAGCACAGAGCAGGGGCACACCACTCCAATGCGGATGCACTATCCCGCCGCCCATGTGCCGCGACAGGCTGCCGCTATTGTGGGAAGCGGGAGGAGAAGGAGAGGGAACTCACAGCAACAGATAATCCTGCACAGCTCTCCTGCAGGGCACTCCTAGTGGTGGACATGGCAGAATGGAGGGCCCAGCAGGAGCAAGACACCGACCTGCTACCAGTACTACGATGGCTTGAGAACGAGCAGCGACCTAACTGGGATGAGGTTACCGGGCTCTCTATCGCCACCAAAGGGCTGTGGGCCAAGTTCAATGCTCTAAGGTTGGACAAGGGAGTGCTGCAGCGCGGCTGGAAAGATCCTGCTACAGGTGAGGAAAGGTGGCAAGTTGTGGTACCCAAGTCGCTAAGGCCAGCGGTGCTGGAAGCCTGCCATGGGAGTAGAGGCGCTGGCCACTTTGGCGTGTCAAAGACCCTTCGCCGCCTGCGCCAGGGTTACTATTGGGGCCAGCAGCGTAGAGATGTGGAGGGCTTCTGCCGAAGCTGTGACTCCTGTGCCGCCCACAAAGGTCCGCTGGACCAGTCCCGTGCTCAACTTCAACAGCAACCGGCAGGTGCACCGATGGAGCGAGTGGCTGTGGACATCATGGGGCCATTTCCCCGGACTGATAGGGGAAACCGCTATGTGGTTGCTGCTATGGACTATTTTACCAAATGGCCGGAAGCATACGCCATCCCGGGCCAGGAGGCGGAGACAGTGGCTGACACATTAGTGGAGGGAATGCTCAGCAGATTTGGAACGGCAGGGGTTCTTCACAGTGACCAAGGCCGTAACTTTGAGTCCAGGGTGTTTGCTGCCATGTGCGAACGCCTTGGAATTCAGAAGACCCGCACCACGCCACTCCACCCCCAGAGTGATGGCCTGGTGGAAAGGTTTAATAGGACACTGGCCCAGCAGTTAGCCATCATCACGTCAGAACACCAGCGTGACTGGGACACTCACCTCCCACTCATCCTAATGGCCTACAGGTCGGCCGTCCAGGACTCCACCCAGTGCACACCCGCCCTGCTCATGTTAGGGAGAGAACTAAGGACCCCTGCTGAACTGGCTTTTGGGAAACCTCCTGATGCTCCGGATGCGCCACCGGGTCAAAGCTATGCCAGGAAGCTGCAGGACCGACTGGAGTCGGCGCATTCCTATGCTCGGGACCAGCTGGCAAAGGCGGGACTGCGGCAAAAGAGAAACTACGACCTGACTACTAAAGGGAGGCACTTCCGTGCTGGAGAGCTGGTGTGGGTCTACAGCCCGAAGAGAAAAAAAGGACGGTGTCCTAAACTGGACAGCAACTGGGTTGGACCCTGCAGTGTCCTGGAACGAGTTGGGGAAGTGGTTTATAGAGTACAGTTACCACCTAGAGGCAGGAAAGTGGTCCTGCACAGAGACAGGATGGCCCCTTATAAGGGTCGTTCTCCTTCCCCTTTCTCTGAGGGATGCGTGCAAATCCCCCACACTCCAGCTCAGCTGGACTCCCAGCTGGACATGGCTCCCTCCCCATCCCCTTGTTCTCCCCCTCAGTTTCCTGTAGTTCATGCCACCCCTCGGAAGCCAAAGAGGCGACGTCAACTGCCTCCCCGCCTCAGAGACTGTGTTTTTCCCTCGAGGACGAGGAACTTTTTGTTGGGGGAGCAGTGTAATGATCCATGATGGACGTTATTGCTAAATGTGTGTCACAGTTATTGTTCTCTTTAAGTTAGGTTGTTTTGGGGTTGAACCGGAAGGAGATGTGGGGGGTCGCTCTTGGGAGGGAGGTCTCTTTTTTTCTTGTGTGAGTTAGAGTTGGCTGTATCCGACGAGAGCTGTTCTGTGTGTGTCCGGCCTGATTAAATGGTGTTAGTAACGAAACCTCTGCCTGGTGCTTGGGTGACATAACGGAACGTTACAATACATATTTGAAGTAATGAAATAAGTTACAATTTGTTAGTGTCATTGCTGTTACACTGCATAAGTAAACACATGGTTTAAAAATAAAGTGTGTTGCATATAAATATCAAAAGTTAAGAGTATGTAACAATCAATTGAAGACTGTGACAGAACAAATAATCACTGAAAATGACTTATTGTAGTTGTACAGCATGATGACCTGCTTTATGATCTGAGAATTTTGCAACAATTAGTAACCTGTGCACCAATTTTTCCATAAAATTTGTGTCCTTATGTGTCTAATTCAGATTGGCTGTGACGATCACCCACGGTGGTACCACAGAAGTTGCACGAAGAAGTTTAGCATGAGCAAACACAAAATCTTTTGGTAAAGCATGCCAGTAAAAGGTTTAGGGTTTCTGGGTTTGGATTATTGTGTCCTCAGTGTCCCCTGTTTCTCATTTGTTAGTTTGTGTTATGGTTCAGGGCTGTTTGGACAGTGTTTGGTTCTTTTAGGTTCTGTTTTCATTTGAGATTCTTCTGTTTCAGTTTTCTTCTGGTTTAGATTCGTAGTTCACTGAAGGTTATAGGCCCTGTTATAGCTATTTATATTGAATCCCTGTTCTTTGTGTTGTCTTCCTTGTGTCTTAGTACTTCAGTGTCTATCCTGTCCCTCTGTGTGTAAGTCCCTTGCCTCCTGTGTTTTTGTATTCAGTTTTATTCCCAGTGTAGTTACATCTGTGTCTTCCTATTCAGTTGTTTCCCGTTTTACTTTACCCACCCTACTCCTTAGTTTGTTTAGTGCTGGCACCCGTCCAGCTCCAGTTTATTTGTGCTCAGTATTACTTGTCATTAACATATTTGATTTTTTCCTATAAAAAGATCCATCCATCCATCCATTCTCTTCCGCTTATCCGGGGCCGGGTCGCGGGGGCAGGAGCCTAAGCAGAGAAGCCCAGGCTTCCCTCTCCTCAGCCACCTCCTCCAGCTCATCCGGAGGGACCCCAAGGCGTTCCCAGGCCAGCTGAGAGATATAATCCCTCCAGCGTGTCCTGGGTCTGCCATGGGGCCTCCTCCAGGTGGGACATGCCCGGAACACCTCACCCAAGAGGCACCCAGGAGGCATCCTAATCAGATGCCCGAGCCACCTCAACTGGCTCCTTTTGATGTGGAGGAGCAGCGGCTCTACTCTGAGCCCCTCCCGGATGGCCGCACTCCTCACCTTATCTCTAAGGGAGAGGCCAGCCACCCTTCGAAGGAAATTCATTTCCGCCGCTTGTATTCGAGATCTTATTCTTTCTGTCACTACCCAAAGCTCGTGACCATTGGTGAGGGTAGGAACGTAGATCGACCGGTAAATCGAGAGCTTCGCTTTTACACTATGCTCCCTCTTCACCACGACAGACCGGTGCAGCGTCCTCATCACTGCAGAAGCAGCCCCAATCCATCTGTCGATCTCCCGCTCCCTTCTCCCGTCACTCGTGGACAAGACCTCGAGAATCAAGTGCCTCAAGTGAACTCCTTCACTTGGGGCAAGAACTCGTTCCTGAGCCGGAGAGGGCACTCCACCCTTTTATATATACGATGGTAATATATATATATATATATATATATATATATATATATATATATATTACCATCGTATAGTGTTTAGACTTTGTTGCCATGGAGTGCATTATTATTCCACAGTGTGTGATGTGATATCATCCATCCATCCATCCATTCGCTTCCGCTCATCCTGTTCAGGGTCGTGGGGGGGCTGGAGTCTATCCCAGCTGTCACAGGGACCTATTTATTCTCTTGCTTGTCGGTCATGGCTCCTTTTAGCTACAGCTACAGTCAGAGCGGCCAAGGCATAGGCAACATATGCGGCTGCATAGGGCCCCCTGACCACCAGGGGGCCCCCAAGGTCACCCACGTTTGTCATGAAACTTTTTTGTTTTTTTTTTAATTTTTACAAATGTCAGTTTCCTAAAAAAACAGAAGAAACTATTCTAACTGTCCAGATTTGTACACTTGTAACAACACTAATTTAATGAGTAGGCTACACTCTAAAATTTCTGTCTCAGATTGATACAAAAAGCTTATTCATGCATTTATTACTTCTAGTTTGGACTATTGCAGTTTGTTATTATCAGGCTGTCCTAAAAGCTCCCTGAAAAGCCTTCAGCTGATCCAAAATGCTGCAGCTAGAGTACTGACAGGGACTAGAAAGAGAGAGCAGATTTCTCACATATCTCTTCATTGGTTCATAGTACCGTATCACCTGAATAGACCGCTTTGCTCACAGACTGTTGGCTTACTTGTGGTTCCTAGGATACTTAAGAGTAGAATGGGAGGCAGAGCCTTCAGCTTTCAGGCCCCTCTTCTATGGAACCAGCTCCCAGCTTGGATTCAGGAGACAGACACCCTCTCTATTTTTAAGATTAGGCTGACTGTTGGGTTTTCTCTGTAATTATTGTAGGGTCTTTACCTTACAGTATAAAGTGCCTTGAGGCGACTGTTTGTTGTGAGTTGGCACTGTATAAATAAAATGGAATTGAACTGAAAAGGCCTCCTGCAGGCCCACCACCCGCAGGAGGTGTCGTAGGGGTCGGGTGCAATGTGTGTCGGGCGGTGGCCGAGGGCGGAGGCCCTGGCGGACCGATCCCCGGCTATCGAAACTGGCTGTTGGGACATGGAATGTCACCTCTCTGGTGGGGAAGGAGCCTGAGCTAGTGCGTGAGGTTGAGAGATACCAGCTAGACATAGTTGGGCTCACCTCAACGCATGGCCTGGGCTCTGGAACCAGTCTCCTGGAGAAGGGCTGGACTCTGTTCCAGTCTGGAGTTGCCCTCGGTGAGAGGCGGCGAGCTGGGGTGGGTATTCTTGTATCCCCCCGGCTTGCTGCCTGTACGTCGGAGTTTTCACCGGTGGACGAGAGGGTAGTTTCCCTGCGCCTTCGGGCTGGGGAACGGGTCCTGACTGTTGTTTGCGCTTATGCGCCGAATGACAGTTCAGGGTACCCACCCTTTTTGGAGTTGCTGGGTGGGGTGCTGGAGAGTGCTCCATCTGGTGACTCCATAGTCTTGCTGGGAGACTTCAACGCTCACGTGGGCAATGACAGTGAGACCTGGAGGGGCGTGATTGGGAGGAACGGCCTGCCCGATCTGAACCCGAATGGTGTTTTGTTATTGGACTTCTGTGCAAACCACAGTTTGTCCATAACAAACACCGTGTTCGAACACAAGGATGTCCATAAGTGCACATGGCACCAGGACACCCTAGGTCGCAGGTCGATGATCGATTTTGTAATCGTATCATCAGATCTGCGGCCGTATGTTCTGGACACTCGGGTGAAGAGAGGAGCTGAGCTGTCAACTGATCACCACCTGGTGGTGAGTTGGATCAGGTGGCGGGGGAAGATGCTGGACAGACCTGGCACACCTAAACGTATTGTGAGGGTGCGCTGGGAACGCCTGGCAGAAGCCCCAGTCCGGGAGATCTTCAACTCCCACCTCCGGCAGAACTTCGACAGCATTCCGAGGGAGGCTGAGGACATTGAGTCCGAATGGACCATGTTCCGCACCTCCATTGTTGAGGCTGCTGCTCAGAGCTGTGGCTGCAAGGTGGTTGGTGCCTGTCGTGGTGGTAACCCCCGAACCAGATGGTGGTCACCGGAGGTGAAGGGAGCCATCAAGCTGAAGAAAGAGTCCTATCGGGCTTGGTTAGCCTGTGGGACTCCGGAGGCAGCTGACAGGTATCGACAGGCCAAGCGGAATGCAGCTCGGGTAGTGGCCAAAGCAAAAACTCGGGTGTGGGAGGAGTTTGGTGAGGCTATGGAAAAAGACTTTCGGACGGCATCGAAGCGATTCTGGCAAACCGTCAGGCGACTCAGGAGGGGAAAGCAGTGCTTCACTCACACTGTTTATAGTGCGGGGGGGGTGCTGCTGACTTCAACTGAGGCTATAGTCGGACGGTGGAAGGAATACTTCGAGGACCTTCTGAATCCCACTGACACGCCTTCTGTAGTGGAAGCAGAGTCTGGGGATGAGGGGGATGACTTGACCATCACTGGGGGTGAGGTCACTGAGGTAGTTAAACAACTCCTTGGTGGCAGAGCCCCTGGGGTGGACGAGATTCGCCCTGAGTTCCTGAAGGCTCTGGATGTTGTAGGGCTGTCTTGGTTGACACGCCTCTGCAACATCGCGTGGAGATCTGGGGCAGTGCCATTGGATTGGCAGACCGGGGTGGTGGTCCCCATCTTTAAGAAGGGAGACCGGAGGGTGTGCTCCAACTTTCGGGGGATCACACTCCTCAGCCTCCCCGGTAAGGTCTATGCCAGGGTGCTGGAAAGGAGGGTGCGTCCGTTAGTCGAACCTCGGATTCAGGAGGAACAATGCGGTTTTCGTCCTGGTCGCGGAACGCTGGACCAGCTCTTTATCCTCTCAAGGATATTCGAGTGTGCGTGGGAGTTTGCCCAACCAGTCTACATGTGCTTTGTGGACTTGGAGAAGGCATTCGACCGTGTTCCTCGGGGTGTTCTTTGGGAGGTTCTGCGGGAGTATGGGGTGTCTGGCCCATTGTTGCGGGCCATTCAGTCCTTGTACAACCACAGTGAGAGCTTGGTCCGTATAGCCGGTAATAAGTCGGATTTGTTTCCTGTGGGTGTTGGACTCCGTCAGGGCTGCCCTTTGTCACCGATTCTGTTCATAATTTTTATGGACAGAATTTCTAGGCGTAGCCAGGTGGCGGAAGGCTTCTTCCTTGGTGGCCTCAGAGTCTCATCTCTGCTTTTTGCAGATGATGCGGTTCTGTTGGCTTCATCAGGGGGGGGCCTCCAGCTCGCAGTGGAACGGTTCGCAGCCGAGTGTGAAGCGGCTGGCATGAGAATCAGCACCTCTAAGTCTGAGGCCATGGTCCTCAGCCGGAAAAGGGTGGAGTGCCATCTCCGGCTCAGGAACGAGTTCTTGCCTCAAGTGGAGGAGTTTAAGTATCTCGGGGTCTTGTTCACGAGTGATGGGCGAAGGGAACGGGAGATCGACAGGCGGATCGGGGCTGCTTCTGCAGTGATGCGGACGCTGCACCGGTCCGTCGTGGTGAAGAGGGAGCTTAGCGTAAAAGCGAAGCTCTCGATTTACCGGTCGATCTACGTTCCTACCCTCACCTATGGTCACGAGCTTTGGGTAGTGACCGAAAGAATAAGATCGCGAATACAAGCGGCAGAAATGAGTTTCCTTCGAAGGGTGGCTGGCCTCTCCCTTAGAGATAAGGTGAGGAGTGCGGCCATCCGGGAGGGGCTCAGAGTAGAGCCGCTGCTCCTCCACATCGAAAGGAGCCAGTTGAGGTGGCTCGGGCATCTGATTAGGATGCCTCCTGGCCGCCTCCTGGGTGAGGTGTTCCGGGCATGTCCCACCGGGAAGAGGCCCCGTGGTAGACCCAGGACACGCTGGAGAGATTATGTATCTCGGCTGGCCTGGGAACGCCTTGGGGTCCCTCCGGATGAGCTGGAGGAGGTGGCTGGGGAGAGGGAAGCTTGGGCTTCTCTGCTTAGGCTTCTGCCCCCGCGACCCGGCCCCGGATAAGCGGAAGAAAATGGATGGATGGATGGATGGATGAACTGAAAAGGCTGAAACAGTAATAAATCCTAAAAAAATTAATAATCAACTTTAACCCTGCAGCATTAATAACGATTAAGTTCAGGGGACAATGAAATGGTATGAAGGGGCCCCCAAAAAATCTTTCTTAGGGCCCCTTCAATGCTTGGGCCGGCTCTGGCTACAGTGCACGTGTGCCGCTTCACAAAAATGGGGAGACATTTTAGTAACAGTGAAGGGGGAAAAAAGCAGCATGAATTATTGCAGTGAGTGGGATCCATACAAAGGTGGGTTTTATTGTTTCAGCAGTGTTCAGTATCGCTTTAAAAGGTCAACCTCTGGAGAAAAACATGCATCTGAACACCAGGTAAGACGGCACACCGGGTGCCATTTGTGTCCACTAAGAACAGGAAACCAAGGTTACAGTTCACACAGGCTCAGCAAAACTGGAGGTGATCCAACCTGGTACTAGCAAGATGTAACTAATGAAGTGGCCACTGAGGATGTTCAGTGTGTGGTGGGTTTTGTTTCAGTATTTTATCCACCAAATGGCAAGATAGACACATGACTGTGGCCTTGTGTTAGACCCCAAATCCAGACTGCTGCAGTAAAACTGCAGACAGACACAGACAGTGGTTACACATTCAAGAAGAGCCTCTTGATGTAGATGCATAATGCAGATAATCAGGTTTTAGTTCATTAATTAGTAGACTAATGATTTATTATAGAAGCAGGTTTGCGAACATAAAGTTAGAATCCCTGAACCATCAGGAGAACTCATTGACAAAAAGAGCTGGCCTCAACAGCATGAGCAAGACCTTAACCCCTGATAACATGCAGTAAACTGGTTGTATGTTCACATACTGTTAAATCAGGAAAGGTAACCCATGTGGCGCCTGATGAATCTTCTTTTGTCCCATTTCATCCCAGGAGTTTCTTTCACTGGAGGTCATTTTCTACAATACTTGAAACTGACCACTAGGAGGATCTCAAACTGCAAATATCCAAATAACTTGAATTGTGCAGCTAAATCTTGCCATGCCAGTTTCGGAGCAGGAGGTTAAACTCATGCAAATCTGCTCCTCTTGATGTGACTAAACTAAAACTCTGCTGCACACAGCCAGCTCACCAGGAAATGTCATCTTTATTCTTTTTATTATATTTCAGATCTGAACCAGTTCAGGTTGCAGGCTATGCCTCCAAAACAATGGGTCCTAACAATAAAGAGGTGAGATGATTCTTATTTAATCAACACATTTATCTGTTTCTCAGTGTCAGTATTTTAGCTTGTGTAGTTGATAACAGGTTTATAATTGATACATATTTACACTGCATTTTATTTCATCTTATAACATTTATTTATTCCTATAAACTGATACTGCTCTGCCAAATCTGACTGTATAATCACTGTCAACTTACTGTATTTTGACATGTTTGACATTTGGAAGATCATTTTTCTTAAGACTAAAAATGTCTTTAAAATGTTCTTAAATGAACAATAAATTATTCTCAAAATGTATTAAAGCTGTTGAAATGTTACAACATAAATTAACAATTAACTTCCTAGTTTTTTTTTAATCTTTTTGTTCATTTATTGTAAAAATAATACTACTTTCCAAAAGAAAAAGAAAAAAAACATTTTTATAAAGGTACTTGTTTTTTATGCTCATTTAGAAGGTGATCAATCAGATACTCTCCAGTGTGCAGTCACAGCTGTAGCTGCCTGCCCTCCTCACAGCAGACCTGGACGTGCGTTCTGTGCTCCAAAAGCTGGAGTGGATGCGTGCCATGTGAGTGGTTTATATTTTGTTATTGTGCCATTGTTACACATTTTGTCATTTTAAGATAAATATTTATATTAGTGAAAAAACCTCTCATTAAAACTGTGTGTTTTACAGGGTGACTCTGGTGGAGGAGTGGTGTCCAAAGACAGGCTTTATGGTATCATTTCATTCACATGTGATGGTGAGCACGCCTGCACTGAGCCAGCAGGGTTTATGAACGTCTGTTCATACATAGGGTGGATTCAAAAGACTATTGCTGAAAATATCTGAAGTGTGTTTAGCTATGAAATGTCCTGGCATGTTTCAGGCATTTATTATGAAGGAACATTAGTTGCTTTAAACAAAATGACTGCAGATTTACTAGTTTCAAATCACAAATGACACAAAAATAACTTTTTCATAGTTTCAAATTCAGAAAACAACTGTTCACTGTTATAATATGTAGCTTTCACAGAGTTTGCTTTTTATTGTAGAGTTATTGTTTGGAAAACAAAGACTATTATACTGCTGCAAAAACACTGTTATCACAATAACACTGCAAACAATAACAACCAAAATGATTTCTTATAGGGTTATGTCCAAAAAAACAAAAAGCTGAAAAATAAATTGCTAAGAGACTCATTCAGCTTCTTGCTTTGACTTATTAATGTCACAGTTTATAGTACCCATGAATCCATTTCTGGAAAAATGAAACTTTAACAGTTATTTAACTGCTAGTGGTGTGTGTTATTGGAAAAATAAACTGAGCACTGAAACCAAAACGATTCTCTGAGATTGACTGAAAGAAACCGCTGCAAAGGGATCAACACAGCATAACAGTCTTCACAGCAGCATAAACAAAGAAACTAAAGAATAACAGCTCCTTTATGCCCATTGATAGAATATTTGTTCAGCTGTAGGGAGTTCAATTCTCACCATCACGTAGGGTCCCGTGTCATAATGGAGACACATAAAGTGCATCATGACCTTGAACACAGCACACAGGTAGTTGTTTTCCATCTCCACACACTCAGTCTTTGTACAAGAAAGTTACAATTACATAACAATCATGCACAAATGTTAGATGACTTGAAGCACATTTTTTATTACATTTCCATCATTTTTAATCACTCCTATAGTATCACTATATCTACACTATATGTACACATTTTTAATCACTCCTATAGTATAAGGTTTGTTTGCTATATGACATGCTTTTGAATGATTAAATTAAGAATAAAAATGTAACATTTTATTTTGACACTGGCACATATAAATGACAGATGTGGAGAAATGTTTCCTCAGATCAGTTTTAGCGTGAATAGAAAATGTTAACTGTGTGTGTACTATTTTTACTTGGGGTATTTCAGCTGATGGTTGTTATACAGTTGAACTGTGAGGCTGAGGACTTTATGTATGTTTTGTATTGATAACAAATAACATGAAAATGCCATAAGCAGCAACATATTAACAGGTATTGCCTATGTTTCTAAACATTGAGCCCCGTTGTTGTTCAGTGGGTCTTTGATAGGATTTGTTGACATGAAGAATACAGCACAGCAGCAGCCCTGTAACCCCAGGATAGAGGAAGCCAACTGAGTGAGTGTGTCAGAGTGAACTGGATCCCATTAGAAACAGTCAAACACTGTAAACAGGTTGAAATGGTGATGATATGGTAACGAAATCTATCGTTAAGTACTGTAACACAGGCAGTTGTCCAGGAAACTGAGGTTGGTGGAAATTGTTGACATGAGAGGATTAAATAAATCCAAAGAATGATTTTTTGTGAGTGCAGAGGTGATAGAAGAGCTAACTGATCATGCACTCACAGGTGGACAAAAACAATGCACCAAATGAAAGCTAACATTCCTGGATGTGTAAATGTGCAGTCGTTGCTGACAGGAAGTACAGGAATATCTCCCATAAAAAATGCTGATGTTTGCTTACAGTTAGCAGACTGGACAACAGAAGGTTAATTAGATAAAAGTGAGGAAACTCTTCATGTTGGTACACTGTATGTACAGTACTTCTATATGTGCTCAGTTCTTATAGGGCTGTGATGGCAGATTGACAGTGATAAACTTAAAAAGGGAACTCAGCATGTTTGAGCATCATTCATCTTTTGACTGCTTCATTAATTTTAATAAAAGTTTTTAAGTAATTGCTGGTCTCTGATTTTGGATTGTTCAGTGTTCTGATGTAACTTGGTCATCAGAATCAGCACGCAGCACTTCAGAACACACAGTTCACTGACACAGTCAGTCTGCAGCGAGATCAGAGCAGCTAAATTCAACTTCTGAATATTTACAGTGGTGTGTTTTGTCAAATATTTGCACTAAACGTCCTTCATCCTGAGTGAAACTCAGGTGAGTCAGCTGCTGCTTTTCATGCAATGCATGAAGCTTCTTATGGAGTCTTTTATCTGGATTTTAGTCATTTTTTAAACACAAATTAAAAATCTCCCAGTGCATTAAAAACCTTTGAAACTTTTTTAAATGCAAATGATTTTATTTCAAGTATTTTCTACAGTCAGGATCATTTTTCCAGGTTTTAGTGCAGTAAGCTGCATTCCTCATTTTTGTCTTAAGATCCACTTTCTGAATGTTACTGGAAACAGATTGAATGTATTTTCACAGCTAGATTCTTCACGTTTTAATGAAATACAACTTTAGGACTCACTGACAGACTTCTGTCACTTTATCAGATGGAGTTTATTTGCAGTACAATGGTGCTGTGATTTCACAGCTTGGCTGTCAGAGTCAGTGACTCGTTTAAAGTGTCATTACCAGGGCCTGTGCTCACATTTCAACTCAAGTTAAACAATAAAAACACCTCCGGCTGTTTTATATTACATATGTAACTTTATTAAACAACAGTAACTGTAAACACAGTGACTGTGTTGATGTTTCAGAACATCATGAAGCAGCTGATGGATGCAGCCTTAAAAAAGAACACATAAGCCATCGCCCATCGTGGCATCAAGGCCGAAAACTTGCTCACTGAAACTGGCACCAGTGACCCTCGAGTGCGGGTCACAGACTTCGGATGTAGCTGAACCATACTCCATCTTCTCTTCATTTTTGAGTTTTGTCCGGTTATTTATTTTGTTGTAATTCTGTTGTTTTTTTTTCAATTGTTTCCACCTGTTAAGGTCAGTAGCCTTGACAACTATTATTAACAACAATGCAAATGTAAACAAACGTGTCCTGTTCCCCTCTCTGTAAGCCCCAGTTCCTCACATTATTTCCCACGTTGTTGAGCTTTGCCTTTAGTGTTTTTGCTGTTTGTCTGATTGTTTCCACCTATTAAGGTCAGTGGCCTTGACAGAAACAAGTGTAGAAGCATATTTCATCCATCTAGTAATTTTCTTCCACTTATCCTTGTCAGCACAATTCATTAAAAAAAAAAAAAACATGAAAAAGTGATGCTTAAACTACGGTTGATATTAAAGATTATAGTAAAGACTATGGTTGAAATTAAAGAGCACTGTGACAAGTAGAAAATGTTTAAGAATTTGAGAGAAAAGAGTTTTGATAGCAGGTGTTCCCAATAACAGCGATGTTTAGCTTAAACCCCAAACCAGCAGGCCGCCTTGGAGCAGGTTCAGCTGCACCCGTGGCCACAGAGTCAAGCTCAAGTCACACCTCACACACGTGTTGAGATGCCTGCCCTTTAATACTTTGCTTTAATACTGAAAGCAATCAAGTACATCAACAGACACATGCTCCGCAAAAAGTGTCCAGCCAAATACTGCAGTATTTATGTACTTATTTATTTATAGGTACAAAAACTGCGTATGCTGACAGGTAGGACAGAATTAACACAGCATAAGTGTTCACTCTGGTTTTCACATGTAATGACAGTGGAAACAGCTCTCCCAGCCCCACAAACACAGAAATTCAACCCCAACCACAAACATCCCTCTATAGTATTTTTTAATCACCATATGTGTGAGTGTGGCTTAAGATGCAGGAACCTCCTGATGCCCATCCCGGCTTTCTTAAGACTGATGATGAATGAATAAATAAGCACATTAAAAGCATGATTTATAAAGGGTTACATAGATGTCCTGTCCTGTTTTACAAATCATTTATGGACTGCATAATTTTAACATGCAGTAAACTGCCTGCCACAAAGCATTGTGTTATTCTTTTAAACATAAGTTGAGTGCTCTGAATGTGGCACTCAAAAATAAATAAAAGTGTCTGCACCTTTAGATAAAATAAATTAATACTGCATATCTCTGGTAAATCGCTACAGTAATTTTAAGGGCAAACACTACCTTTGCAGACAAGTAAGTGTAAGTGTGAATAATGAATAGTGAGAGCGTGGACTCTACTCATGAGAAATTGTCAGTTTCAACAGCAAAATAATATTAAATTTATTTAATTCTGTGCCAAAAATCTCTAATTTTTAAAATATTTTTCAGGATCAGTTCTCCAGGATTCTTGAAGGACGTTCAAAGCTCTTCTCTGGATGTTTCTGCCTTTTGTTCCATTCTCTGTCAGGATGATCTCACACTGCTTCAGTAATGTTGAAGTCTGGGCTCTGGGAGGTCAGTGCTGTGAAAAAGCATCTCTCCCTTTCCTGATTTTAGTCAGGGCCACTCTTCAGAGAAGATGCAAAGAGGAGAAACACTGGCCACCTTAGCCCTCTCTCATAATTGGATTAACCTGCACATGTAGGTCGAGGGTCAATGAGCTTACAAAACAATTGTGTTCGAATAATTGCTATGAATGCTAAAGATATTCAAATCGATAAAACAAGGGTGCCCAAATTTATGCACCTGCCTAATTTTGTTTAAATAATTATTGCACACTTTCTGTAAATCCTATAAACTTCATTTCACTTCTCAAATATCACTGTGTTCGTCTGCTATATGATATATTTAACTGAAATTGCTCATCCGAACAACCAATGATTTATAAAGGAAAATTACGAAAATTATCAGGGGTGCCCAAAGAGAGTGAGAGAAGAAATCAGGAAGGGGGCAAATACTTGTTGTCAGCACTGTAAGTTACCTGGATATTCTTTGGCTCTCTGAAAGGAGTCTTCCACTGAGCTCTGTCTTTAGAATAGAATAGAATAGAATGCCTTTATTGTCATTATACAGGATGTACAATGAGATTGGAGGGCCACTCCTGTTCAGTGCCATGTAACAGAAAATCAAACTCTCTAAAATAAAAATATTATAAAAATATTATAATCTAGTATGATCAATATAATCAAGAGATTTATGTCTCTGGGTCTGTCTGAGGGAGTTCCCTCCTCCTCTCTCCATTTCCTTTATAGTTCTCTTTGGCGTGGTTTTTCATCTGCTTGTACAGACTGGTGGTGTTGCCACAGTAGAGAATTACCTTCCTACACAATGCTGTTTGCAGTGTTTTAATTTACATCCATGAAATATCACCACACAATGCTCCTTTCTCTCACTCGTTGCAGTCTACATGTGTCTGCACAGTGCAGCTGACAACAAAACACAGCAGAGGAGCAGGAGGAGCTGAGTGTGCAGACGTGTCTACTTTCTGATGAACAGGAGAAATGCACTGAAAATAGAGGAGAGAAAGTGAAACTAACGTATCGGTCCCATTACGCTGTCTTGAACAGTACAGTCTTTGCCTGCAGCCACTTAGAAAGAGATGTAATTCAGTTCAATTCAATTTTATTTGTATAGCTCCAAACCACAGCAAACAGTCTCATCAAGGCGCTTTGTATTGTGGGTAAAGACCCTACAATAATAGAGAGAAAACCAAACGTTCAAAATGACCCCCTAAGAGCAGCACTTGGAGACAGTGGGAAGGAAAAACTCCCTTTTAACAGGAAGAAACCTCCAGCAGAACCAGGCTCAGGGAGGGGCAGTCATCTGTCACGACCGGTTGGGCTGAGTGGAGAGAGACAGAGATTAATAATAATTAATGATTAAATACAGAGTGGAGCATAAACAGAGTAAAAAAGGTGAATAAAAAGAAACAGTGCATCATGGGAACCCCCCAGCAGCCTAGGCCTATAGCAGCATAACTAAGGGATGGTTCAGGCTCACCTGATCCAGCCTTAACTATAAGTCAAAGGAAAGTTTTAAGCCTGATCTTAAAAATAGAGAGGGTGTCTGTCTCCCTAATCCAAGCTGGAAGCTGGTTCCACAGAAGAGGCGCCTGAAAGCTGAAGGCTCTGCCTCCCATTCTACTCTTAAGTATCCTAGGAACCACAAGTAAGCCAGCAGTCTGAGAGTGAAGTGCTCTGTTGGGGTGATACAGTACTATGAGGTCTTTAAGATAAGATGGGGCCTGATTATTCAAGACCTTGTAGGTGAGGAGAAGAATTTTAAATTCATTTCTAGATTTAACAGGGAGCCACTGAAGAGAAGCCAATATGTGAGGAATCTGCTCTCTCTTTCTAGTCCCTGTCAGTACTCTAGCTGCAGCATTTTGGATCAGCTGAAGGCTTTTCAGAGAGCTTTTAGGACAGCCTGATAATAATGAATTACAATAATCCAGCCTAGAAGTAATAAATGCATGAATTAGCTTTTCAGCATCACTCTGAGAAAGGATGTTTCTAATTTTAGAAACATTGTGCAAATGCAAAAAAGCATTCCTACATATTTGTTTAATATGTGCATTGAAGGACATATCCTGGTCAAAAATGACTCCAAGATTTCTCACAGTGTTACTGGAGGCCAAAGGAATGCCATCCAGAGTAATACAAACACAAACACACTGAAACTGTATTTGTCTTTATTACCAGAAAATACAATTTGAAAAATAAACACAAAAATAAAAGCTAAATTTAACTTTCTGGGAACCGTGTGGAAAGCCCCGTGGATTCAGTCCCAGGGTTTCATGAGGAATGAAAATACCAGCGTCCACGGGGTAGATACCAAATAAAACAGAAAGCAGCAAAGCATAAAAATATGAGGAGAGCAAAGTGAAGGAAAAACAGACAGAGGAAGAGACAAGACTGTGTCCACACAGGGCTGGACACAGGAAACTAAACCCACTGGGAAGCAAAAACCCCTCCTCAGAAAATGAAGTTAAACAGGATGTGAGAACCTCTTCAAAATAAGACAGGAAGCTACTGAGAAGACAACGATCACAGGAAACCAAAGCACAGGCACAACATTGTGATTTTTAACACAATAACTTTGAGATGTTCCAGTGGGAGGTTAAAGCTCCTGAAATCTGTCAGCTTCTCTTTTTACATGTTTCCAGGCTTACATACAAATTCTTACATACAAAGCAACATTTTTACATTTAATTTGAAATTCTTAGCACGGAGAACGACTCCTTGGATCATGGGACAAAGCCCGGGTAAAGACTTCTCAGCACTTTCTCTGTGATTTTCTGCATTTATTTCTTAGAGTGTGAGCTCTGTGGGTTTCTCTGTGATGACATTAGATTGGCTGCATGTGGAAAAACACCCCAGGCTGTTCATCACACCATTTATAAAAGAAAAAGGAGAAAGGGGACAATTCTGGCATTTTTTAGCTTGTTAGCAAATGTTTTAGTCCACAGAAAATATCAAACTGGGCTGAATGTGACCCTTGACCTGCAGTGACACCCCTGCTGTGACCTGAGTGGACTTCACAGCTGGTGTTCCTCCTCGTCATCCGTCTGTGCTGCAGTTACAGCCTTTGAGGATGAATCAGGAATCATTCAGGATCAGAGTGTACCTAATGGAGAAAGATGAAGTGCTGAGACTGAAAGAGCTTCATTCATCAAACATGCACATGGATTTAATAATAAATCATTTGTCAAGCCTCACTAGCTCCTGATGCAAATATTTCCATCATATCCTATCAATAATCAATCATCTTTTCTTGTGCATCAAAAACTGTTTTATTGTAATTGCAGTGTAAGTTTTTATGAGCTCACCTCAGTCATCTCTACAGGTTCATTTGGTTCAGCTTTTAAGATGATACGTTTCTTCCTCCTGGATATAATAAAGCAGCAACAAATTCAGTATAAATGTAACGAAGGACTTTGAAACTAAAGGTGTGAAGAAGAAAATAAAAGAGGGTGAAGTCTTTGTATTGTTTTACCTCATCCACAGACTCAAGACAAGCAGAGGAATCAGGATCAGGACCATCAGAGTCAACCTGATGATATTGATGATCATTATTACTGAGTTCCCTAAAAATGAGACCAACACATGGCAGAGATTTCTTAGCAGTGACATTAGACTGAGAAATGTTTGCATTTGCCAGCTGATGCTGTTAGTCATGTATTGTCATCATCTACTCAAGCAATAGTTTTTCCTTGAATGGAAATGAATCAATGATAACTGTGTTTACAATATTATATATAGTATAAGCATGATATTCATATATGTAGCTGGGTGGTTGAAACTGGACTAAAGAAGTTTCTCTCCTGGGATGTTGGGGTGTCAGTAAACATGTTCTCTGTCAGTTTCTCTTAAATGTGACATTTGTTGGTAATTTGTGGTTTTAAGGTGCATCACAAATGTACTGGCAGAGGTTCACCTGATGTTACACACTTCTGTCACAAGGTGGCAGCATCATGAAGAACAGTGGTTGTAATGATGTCAGTAATGTGTTGAAATATTGTGTCAGTACTTTAAAGAAGTTATGAGTCAGTATTTTACTAAGAGTGTGTATATGTTTGTTGGTGTTGGTGTTAGTGACCAATATCTGCTGAGTGGGCTAAAGATCACATGTCCTCACATGTGCAGCAAGATGCTAAGTGTGCAGTCTGCAGAGTGTCCAAGAGTGAAGTTAGTGAGACTGCTGTGAAATGTGAGTGCCTGAAGACATTTTATTATTATTTGGTGGTTTTGGCATTAATTTGTTCCTCTGTTTGTTTCTGTGTGTAGTCAGACCCACTGCCATGTTTTTGTGTCTATTTTTGTGTGTTTTACTCTTTGTGTGTTTGTGTGCCATTAAAGTGCTGCACAAACATCTGTTATTGTGTCCTGTGTGGAAACGCTTTCCCTCCAGGCATGTCCTACCAGTAGGAGGCCCACGAGGCAGACCCAGGACATGCTGGAGAGATTATATCTCTAGGCTGGCCTGGAAACACCTTTGGGTCACCCCAGACAAGCTGGAGGAGGTGGCTGGGTAGAGGGAGGTCTGTGCTTCTCTGCTTAGGCTGCAACTAATAAGTGGAGGAAGATGGATGGATGATTACCTGCCACAACAGTCAGCTCTAAGGTGGAGGTCTGATATCCTCTGGTGTTCTGGGCGACACAGTAATAACTCCCACTGTGTTCAGGTCTGATGTCAGTGATGGTGAAGTTCTGTCCTGATGCTTTTGGTGAGTCTTCATCCTCCTTGTACCAGGTGTAATTAGCTGCTGGGTTAGCATCACTGCTGCAGGTCAGAGTCACTGAGCTGCCCTCCTTGATTTCACCAGTGGGACTCACTGACACAGTAACAGCTTTGGGAGCATCTGGAGGAAAGAACATGAAAATGAAACAGGAAATTGGATTATTATTGTGTTTGTGTGTACTAGTATTTTTCATGTATCTGTTTACATTGTAATATCGTACTGACTCTCCTCATTATTATGTTTGGTCTCCTCAAAATTATCATTATTGGATTTCAACTTCTTGTATTAAGTGAGGAAAACACTTGTAGAGCTTCCTTCAACATTTCCATTAGTGTAAATGGACTTATCTTAAATAGTGCTTTTCTACTCTAATTGAGCACTCAAAGCACTTATACAACACGTTTACACTGACACTCATTCATACAAGCACTTCCATGCATATCTAAGATAAGTGCTTTTACTATCTAACATTCACTCACTGCATTTGAGAGCAACTTGGGGTTCAGTATTTTGCCCAAGGATACTTTGGGATGCAGCCAGGAATTGAACCGCCAACCTTCTAATTAGTAGGTGACCTGCTCAACCTCCTGAGCCACATCCACCCCAAATAGTGTCATATGAGAATTTTCTGTTTACATTTTGATCTTTTTCTCATGTACAAATACTTTTTACATACTGAGAGTATCAAAAAAAGTCTTTTTCATTATTCTGGACAACTGGTCAAACTGACAAGTTCCTACAGAAGTTGCTCTAATAGTCACAACAGGATGGACCAAGCTCCTGTTTTCTGACTGCTGGGATGGCGTTCTTCTTGTTAAGGGTATGATACCTAACATCAAACATACTGCTGATTAGTGGCTTCATTTAGTTCCACTTTTCATTTTTCAAGCAGAAGTTTACAGGTCTATCAGTACAAGTACAGTCTTTTTTATACTGTTGTCTTTTTGGTGTAACCTGTTAATTATTCTTCTTTGATTAGAGACAGCTCCTTCATGCTTCTTCATGGAAATTGATTTTAGACATTTCCCAAAATAATTCAGTTTTGCATCAATCTAGATAATTATGTTAGACACAGGAGCAATCATCACTATAAGAAGCCATTGCAAAACCTCTGTAAGCTGGATTACAAGTGCTTAGACTGATCTCAGCATGTCATATAACTCATAAAATTGTAAAATATTTAAAATGTATGAAATGCCCAAATCAAGAGTCATGCATTTATTATAAGTATGACAAAAATCCCTGTGCTCTGTTTTCTCTGTGGTTTGGTCACTAAAAATGTGATGATAGCCAAGCCAACTTTATTTATAAATCACTTTAAAAACAGCAACCACTGAGCAAAGTGCTGAACATGGGAACAAAACACACCAGCACGAGAGAAAATACAGTAGACAGAAAATAAAAGCACCCATAAAATACACAGTTAAACATGAGTAAAAAGTCATGTGCTCTCTCTTCTATGTTCCAGTCAAAAGCTGTGAGGCAGCATTTTGGACCAGCTGAAGACGAGACATGGAGGACTGACTAATACCAACACATAAAGAGTTACAGAATCCATCTGAGTTATAATAAAGACATGAATCACTGCTTTAAAGTGATCTTTTAACTGTTTTATCTTCTGCAGCTGTCTCAGGTGAAAGAAACTAGATTTCACCACTGCACTGATCTGACCCTTCAACCTAAAACTCTCATCATCATAAAACCCAAGTTTGTGGCAGTAGGCTGTGACAGTAGGGCCAAAATGACCTAATGAGATAAATGAGCAGGACAGTGGGATCCATATGTGTTCAAGTCAATTCAGTGTTATTAAAGAGGATTTACTCCCACGTCACATCAACAGAGATGGATTCAGATGTTCTCCTGCCGAGCTTATTCTCAGCTGTACAGTAATACTGTCCAGAGTCAGAGGATCGGATGGAGTTGAAGGAGAGCTGCTGTTCATTACTGAGAGGTGTTTGACCATCCTTCTTGTACCAGGAGAGTTTAGCTGCTGGGTTAGCATCACTGCTACAGGTCAGAGTCACTGAGCCGCCCTCCCTGATTTCATTAGAAGGGCGCACCCACACTGAAACATATCTTGGAGCATCTGGGAGATAAAACAGAGTGATGCAATTATATTTCATGCAAATGATCAGGAAGTGACATGTTTCATGTGTCTGTAGCAGTATGTTCTTCAAGAATTTGAACCTCCTAGTGGAACTAGAAGAAAAACAGTAGAGATACTAAAGCTATGAGTATAACTATATAAAAAAAAAACATGGTCTAACTTTCATGATAATTGATGTTGCATAATCCAGAAGAAAAGAGAGAACTCTACAAAATTAGTTCCACTCACATTTCACATCAATAAAGATGGATGCAGATGTTTGGGTTCCCAGCTTATCCACAGCTGTACAGTAATACTGTCCAGAGTGGGAGGATCAGATGGAGCTGATGTTTAAATGTACAAGAATTTATGGAAACACAAAGTGGAGCTTCATTTCCTGCTGCTTTACAAATCAGACACTGCCAAAAGGTTTTCTTCACAATTTCCATCATAATTTTATAATTCATTTCTCAAACTGCAGGTTCTGGAAGAAGATTCTTCTAATGTGTTTGATCCTAAACTGTAGGAATTTCATAAAATAAGAATATGTTTGGGATATGCTGGAAATACTTTAGAAATGCCTTTGATTGACCAATGATGATGAGAGGGGGTCTTTAATGTCACCTTTTTGAAAAATGAATTTAAGTGATGCTGCATACAGTAGATCTTACCTGGCACAGTATGATCTCCATGTTTAATTGTGTAATTTCATGTTTAAAAACCACTAATTATTGGTCATGTTGGTAAGCTGAGTCAGACCCACATAAAGAACTATGTTACTTTCTAGACTAGATTCAAAATCATTTCACTTCATTGTTGGAAAAAAGTAAAGTTGGATTTAGTTGCTCATATTTGGGAATTCGTCTACAGCGTTTTTCAGTAAATGTTTGCTCCCACTGATGATGGGGAGTACAGGCCAAGTTGAATTACAACAATAAAACAGAGGACCACCTCCACAGGAACACCTGGAGGCAGGTGTGGCTGGAGGTCCAAAACATCACCAACTACAAACCATCCAATGCTGTGGATGCTGTGCTGGTGGATGAGCTGAACTGCTCTGAATATCTCAGAGCCAAATATCAATGAAACTTCCTCTTTTTCAGACAGCAGCACTTTCAATCAACAAGACACTCAGAGTTCCATGTAGTTAACATACAGGGTCGTATGTTCAGGCTGCAGATGGTGGAGTGTTTGTGAAGGCTGTTGAGTAAACTCACACACTGATGGAGAGGGAAACGACTCGTGTCCTTTTAAAGCACAGGAAATGAAGTCTGCAGGATCAAATGAAGACTGGATAGAAGAAGATGTTTGACTCAAAGTGTTTCGCCCATTCCTGATCCAGACATAGGAAGGATGATCAGGCAAACAGCTGCTGTGACATCTCAGCTGTACCTGGGTATAACCCTGTAGGTGCTGTGCTGTGATTACCTGCACCTGGAGAGCTGCATACATGTGGAAACAACAGAAACACAGTTTATGTTCTTAAAGTACATGCAGATTAGACCTGGAACCAAATCATTCATTTAAATAAAATGTTACCTGTGACAGTCAAAGTGACTCCAGGTGAACCAGTATATCCACCATCTGGTTGGTTTGTTATGAATCTGAACTTGTACTCAGCTGAGTCGCTCTCTCTCAGGTCTGTGATTGTCACAGTGCAACTCTGCCCAGAACAACGATACTCCACTCGTCCTTTATAGTCTGAGTCTGATTTTAGATCCACAGGTTCTTTGTTAGTGCCTTTAGTAAACCACAATTTCTGTTGAACTTGATAATGTGTACTGTATGGATATGTGTAGCTGCAGCGTATTTCTACTGTTGATCCTTTTACAGCACAGATCTGAGTAGAAGTGTAAGTCACTCTCCAGCCATTCTGACCCTGTACCACTGTAACACAGAGCACAGCAGAAACCACAATCACTATTAAAGACCTTCAGTTAGCAACGAGTTCAAAGGTCAAAGTGAACGATGCTCAAACTCCCCAATGACAGGATCAGTTTTAAAGAATGAAAATTTGGTTATTTTCACTGGAATATTAAAAAAAAGACATTTACACTTTTCTGTAGTTAGTTTGTTCCAGCTTTTTGACTTTGTTTAGTCTTCAGTCTCACACAAAAAGTGTTTGTTCAGTTATTGTTCAGTTCAGTTACTGTGAAAGAAAAGTGTTTGATGCACTCGTCTCTCTGTTCACACTGTAGCTGTGAAACCCAAAGAAAAGCAGAACAGACTTAAAGAGAAACTGTTTACAGCAGATACTCTATAAAGAGTAGATAACAATGAGCTACTGACAACTGTGTGTGTGTGTGTGTTTGTGTGTGTGTGTGTCTGTGTGTATGTCTGTGTGTGAGATGATGTAATTGTTCTTGGAAAAAGCAAGTATAGAAACTTTGTTCACTATATAGACTCAACTCTGATTTTCAGCCTGATTTTAGAGGCTTAGTTCAACTTTCCTTTGCTACATTCCTCTTTTCAAACAGTGAATGTAAATGTAGACAAACAGTACCTGACACAGAGAGAAGGATGACGGCAAATCCTCTCACTGCTGCAGTTAAAATCATAGCTGCTCCTCTCATCTGTCTGCGTGACTTCAGAGACAATAAAACATGTGAGCAGATAAATAAAGTATCCAGGAATCAGACGCATCAATAAACAATTCTGCTTACAAAGCTGAAGGTCATTGTCTAAAGATGTCTCTCTGCTGTGGTCTGCAGGCACAAGACGGAAATCTAACTGCTTAAATACACCAGCTTCCTTCCTGTTCACAGCATTAATGTGCACACTGAGCCAAACACAAGAAAACACTGAAGGTAAAATTAGGTTGTGTTGATGGTCGTACTTCTTGATACAGATACTTCCGTTTGAAGCACCGGTGTCTGGGCACCGGCACAGTGTTCCTGATGGCTTTTAAGTTCACGAGCAGCTTGGGCTCCTGAGCCGTCACATCGTGCATTTCCACCACATCTGGACGAGCTGTATAATGATTTGAAGAGAGCAGAGTCAAACTACTGAGGTGGATACCTGTTAAACTGTCGGTCCTTGGGCGCCTTTGTGGCTTAGTGGTGAAGCCGGCGACCACATAGATATGCCGCGCTGCGGTGTGGGCGGCGCGGGTTCGCTCCCGGCCTGTCGCCAATTTGCCCGCTTGTCTTCCCCTGTGTTTTTCCCTCATTTCCTGTCTCTCTCCACTGCCAACAAAAGCTGCTGTGGCCAAAAATGCAAAAAAAAAAAAAAAAAAACCTTTAGATCCTTACATGGGCTCTAAACTTTGACTACACACACACCACAACATCCATTTGATCTGTTTAGCTTTACAGCTAACAAAAACACGAATGTGAAGCTGAACACTGAACTGATGTACTTTCTCCAAAGGATGATCATCATAACATCAAAGATATCAAGATCCTAAAAACTACTATTAATCCACTGTGATTAACTACAGTGGTGTGCACTGGAAAATAATGATGGTGTTATTCTCAGCATGTGCTTTTTACTTCTTTAATTTGTGTGAAATGATTCTTCAAAGCACCCGTGGCCATGAATGGGGTCAGCGGCTAAGAGCATGGATGGAACGATGGATGCAGACAGTGGAGTGAGCGCTCAGGACTGAAGCAGCAATACTAACGTTTCACCACTAGAGGGCACTGAAACACCAGAGACCGCAGAGAGAAAAATAAAAACACATTTTATGTTTGGAACCAAAACTGCTTTTTTCACAATGGATTTTTCATTAATGGAGCAGTA
The DNA here is from genome assembly GCF_007364275.1 of Archocentrus centrarchus. Lineage (NCBI taxonomy): Eukaryota > Metazoa > Chordata > Actinopteri > Cichliformes > Cichlidae > Archocentrus > Archocentrus centrarchus. The sequence goes on from NC_044346.1 coordinate 4,875,205, forward strand.
AGGTGAAGAAGTACCAGTTAAGGTCCTCTTCAACAAAAGGTTTGAAAACAAGCCCTTATTGAAAGACTCTAACCCTTCTTTACGGTGTCTTTTTCAAAAGAGCTTAAAATGTCTTTATTCCATGTTGTGAACATCAGTTTCCAAGAAAATCTAAACTGAAGTGATGCTGGGCTGAATCACTCTGTGATTGGTCAGTGATTCTCAGAGGACCATCTTCTCCCCTTTTCAATGACCTGAACATGATCTGCATACTGAGAGTCTTCTCTGGTGTCCTCAGGAAGTGAAGGATTTTAGCCGTGTTGGCTGCATTCAGGACCGCAGAGCTTCGATTCAGAGTGATCTTTAAAGCTGTTGCACTGAGATGCCTTTCTGCTGTGATCTGCAGGCTAAAGAAGGAAATCAAACTATCATAGAGCACCAACTTCCTTCCTGTTCACAGCATTGATGTGCAAGATGGGCCAAATGCAGATGGACAGGAGCCGAGCTGTGAGCTCAGTTTCAGAATATTTGAGGAGTTTGTGAGAAAATTTGCTGAAAAACAAAAATTGGATTGGATTCTTCTTAAAGTCTAACAGATTAAAGTGTCACCATGGATCATCTGAAAGAGTTTGAACCCCCCCTCATTGGGGCCCCAAACAGAATCTTACATGAGGCCCACAAAAAGCTGTAAATGGGTGAGGTGAGAGCAGTGAAAGATGAGCTGTACACTCTGCCACACTGATGCAGCTCTGCTCTTTGACTCACACTCACTGATACCATTACATCCATTTTAGCTGATTTAGTTTGACTTTGAGCAAACAACATAAAAACATTTAAAATAGGACAGGAGCTGATAAACTGTCCTAATCTATGCTGGAGGATGATTGGCTAATACTGGAGGCTCAGCAACTCCTGAGGCACCTTCAGCTGTACAAAAGTGAGCTCGTGGTTGTGGAAGTGAGTCTTAAATATTGTGCGTCATGTGATCTTTACTGCTGTTTTAAACCCACGTGAACGATGACACAGAAGAGTCCAAACACATCCTCAGTGTTACATGGTCAGTGTGAAGTAAAACTGGAGGAAATACTCATGTTCTCCACATTTAATCTGAATGTAAAGTGAGGAGGAGATCAAAGAGTCTCAGAAATGTGATGAAGCTCGACGCCGTTTACTGCAGTCTGTGCACTTTTCTCTGATCACTAAATAATCCATCACAGATGATGACATTTAATCCTCATCTGTCTGCGTGACTTCAGACACAATAAAGCATGTGAGCAGGTAAATAATGTATCCAGGAATCAGACACATCAATGAAGAATTGTACTCACAAAGCTGAAGCTCATTTCTAAAGATGCCTCTCTGCTGTGGTCAGAAGACAGAAATCAGGTTAGTGAAACCAGACGTTCTTCCTCTTCACAGCATTAATATGCACAATGAGCCAAATGCAAGTTAACACTGAGGTAAAAACAATGTTGTGTTAATGATCACGGTGCTTTGAAATTCTTCATATAATCTGTGTGAGAACGTCATGAAAGGTGAGGTGTGGTTCCATAACAAAGTTTGTGCAGTAAAGCCTGAAACTGCAACACTAAAGTTTCACCAGAGAAACTGAATCAGGACCATCCATTCTTCCACCGTGCTGTGGGGGCAGCAGAGAAACCCAGACCTCCCTCTCCACAGCCACCTCCTCCAGCTTATCCGTGGGAACGCCGAGGCATTCCCAGACCAGATATAATTTCTCCAGCGTGGGTCTGCATCGAGCCCCCCCCCCCCAGTAGGATGTGAACACCTCACCCTAGAAACAATAGGGAGGCATCCTAGTCAGAATCTCGAACCACCTCAACTGACTCCTTTCAGTGTGGAGGAGTAGCAGCTCTACTCTGAGCCCCTCCCAGGTTGCTGCACTCCTCACCCTATGAATCAGGACCATTTTATCAGTCATCACTTACATTTAATCTTGGTGCTTTCTTCACAGGGTTTTGTTGGACCTATTTACATTTTAATTGATTTACTGATAATCATACAGATATGTGGATTAAAGAAGCATACTCACTTCCCAAATAGTTTTTACATATTGTATCAAACTCTGAAAAAATGAAGTGTTTATTGGAGTGAGTTCATACTTGGAGAATCCAGAGAGAGGGCAGTGGGTGGAATAGTCAGGGATCCTAAGACTGTGGGAACCATTGGAGGGTGGACAGGCAGGTGAGACTGAGAGGTGAGTATTTAAGCAGTTCTTTCCAGAAAAGGTGGACCAGCTTGACAGAAACAGGTAAGGGATTCTTGTATGTAGTGAACTCTTCAGCCATCTGGGAGTAACTAGAAAACAAAGATGTTAGCATGGGCAGAAAACACAAGAGCCACAGAGGAGCCTGATTACTGCTCTGCTACTGATGACAATCTGCTGCAGAGTGGGTGCTTGAGCTGGTCCCTAAGTTCAGGTAGGTGATGACCTTGAAACAGAAAGCAGCAAAGCATAAAAATATGAGGAGTGAGCGTAGAGCAAAGTGAAGGAAAAACAGACAGAGGAAGAGACAAGACTGTGTCCACACAGGGCTGGACACAGGAAACTAAACCCACTGGGAAGCAAAAACCCCTCCTCAGAAAATGAAGTTAAACAGGATGTGAGAACCTCTTCAAAATAAGACAGGAAGCTACTGAGAACACAACGATCACAGGAAACCAAAGCACAGGCACAACATTGTGATTTTTAACACAATAACTTTGAGATGTTCCAGTGTGAGGTTAAAGCTCCTGAAATCTGTCAGCTCCTCTTTTTACATGTTTCCAGGCTTACATACAAATTCTTACATACAAAGCAACATTTTTACATTTAATTTGAAATTCTTAGCACGGAGAACGACTCCTTGGATCATGTATTGTCATCATCTACTCAAGCAATAGTTTTTCCTTGAATGGAAATGAATCAATGATAACTGTGTTTACAATATTATATATAGTATAAGTATGATATTCATATATGTAGCTGGGTGGTTGAAACTGGACTAAAGAAGTTTCTCTCCTGGGATGTTGGGGTGTCAGTAAACATGTTCTCTGTCAGTTTCTCTTCAATGTGACATTTGTTGGTAATTTGTAGGTTTTAAGGTGCATCACAAATGTACTGGCAGAGGTTCACCTGATGTTACACACTTCTGTCACAAGGTGGCAGCATCATGAAGAACAGTGGTTGATAATGATGTCAGTAATGTGTTGAAATATTGTGTCAGTACTTTAAAGAAGTTATGAGTCAGTATTTTACTAAGAGTGTGTATATGTTTGTTGGTGTTGGTGTTAGTGACCAATATCTGCTGAGTGGGCTAAAGATCACATGTCCTCACATGTGCAGCAAGATGCTAAGTGTGCAGTCTGCAGAGTGTCCAAGAGTGAAGTTAGTGAGACTGCTGTGAAATGTGAGTGCCTGAAGACATTTTATTATTATTTGGTGGTTTTGGCATTAATTTGTTCCTCTGTTTGTTTCTGTGTGTAGTCAGACCCACTGCCATGTTTTTGTGTCCATTTTTGTGTGTTTTACTCTTTGTGTGTTTGTGTGCCATTAAAGTGCTGCAGAAACCCCTGTTATTGTGTCCTGTGTGAAAACTCATTTCCTGGGCTACACAATTATTATTATATACATTTATATATTTACACTGATCAGTTTAGAGACTGAAACTTACTTGTGACAACTGTCAGCTCTAAGGTGGAGGTCTGATATCCTCTTCTGTTCTGGGTGACACAGTAATAACTCCCACTGTGTTCAGGTCTGATGTCAGTGATGATGAAGTTCTGTCCTGATGCTTTAGGTGAGTCTTCATCCTCCTTGTACCAGGTGTAATTAGCTGCTGGGTTAGCATCACTGCTGCAGGTCAGAGTCACTGAGCTGCCCTCCACTATCTCAGCAGAGGGACTCACTGACACAGAGGGAAGCTTTGGAGCATCTGGAGGAGGTGTAAAAAATATAACAATATATATGAGAGGTTGTAAGTGTGCATTTGTGTCGGGTGGTCAACCTAAAAGCTTTACACTTTTCTGTAGTAGTTTCAGCTTTTGACTTGTTTAGTCTTCAGTCTTACACAAAAAGTGTTTGTTCAGTTATTGTTCAGTTCAGTTACTGTGAAAGAAAATTGTTTGATGCACTCGTCTCTCTGTTCACACTGTAGCTGTGAAACCCAAAGAAAAGCAGAACAGACTTAAAGAGAAACTGTTTACAGCAGATACTCTATAAAGAGTAGATAACAATGAGCTACTGACAACTGTGTGTGTGTGTGTGTTTGTGTGTGTGTGTGTGTGTGTGTCTGTGTGTGTGTCTGTGTGTGAGATGATGTAATTGTTCTTGGAAAAAGCAAGTATAGAAACTTTGTTCACTATATAGACTACAACTTTATTTTAGAGCCTGATTTTAGAGGCTTAGTTCAACTTTCCTTTGCTACATTCCTCTTTTCAAACAGTGAATGTAAATGTAGACAAACAGTACCTGACACAGAGAGAAGGATGACGGCAAATCCTCTCACTGCTGCAGTTAAAATCATAGCTGCTCCTCTCATCTGTCTGCGTGACTTCAGAGACAATAAAACATGTGAGCAGATAAATAAAGTATCCAGGAATCAGACGCATCAATAAACAATTCTACTTACAAAGCTGAAGGTCATTGTCTAAAGATGTCTCTCTGCTGTGGTCTGCAGGCACAAGACGGAAATCTAACTGCTTAAATACACCAGCTTCCTTCCTGTTCACAGCATTAATGTGCACACTGAGCCAAACACAAGAAAACACTGAAGGTAAAATAAGGTTGTGTTGATGGTCGTACTTCTTGATACAATGATTTGAAGAGAGCAGAATGAATGATGAGCTGTGTGGTCTGTTAGAGGTAAACCTCTGACCACACACACACACACACACACACACACACACACACACACACACACACACACACACACACACACAGTCTGCACCACGACTTTACAGCTAACAAAATCATGAATGTGAAGCTGAACACTGAACTGATGTACTTTCTCCAAAGGATGATCATCATAACATCAAAGATATCAAGATCCTAAAAACTACTATTAATCCACTGTGATTAACTACAGTGGTGTGCACTGGAAAATAATGATGGTGTTATTCTCAGCATGTGCTTCTTACTTCTTTAATTTGTGTGAAATGATTCTTCAAAGCACCCGTGGCCATGAATGGGGTCAGCGGCTAAGAGCATGGATGGAACGATGGATGCAGACAGTGGAGTGAGCGCTCAGGACTGAAGCAGCAATACTAACGTTTCACCACTAGAGGGCACTGAAACACCAGAGACCGCAGAGAGAAAAATAAAAACACATTTTATGGTTAGAAAAAAACATGTATTGTTTAGGAATACGTTCATTTACACCAAGCATCCTTCCTCAGAATATACAGCACACATTTATTGTTCCTGACGTTCCTCATCATGGATACTGTCTTAAGGATTTTAGCAGGGTATATTTTCTGGTCTGTTTATCCATTCAGTTCATTTCTACTGTTGCCTCCATTGTTGATGTCAGTCTAATGTTTGAATTGTTCATCTTAAGAAAATGAACAGAAACAGTTACAATACCCAGTTATTCCTGCTCAGTGCAGTTAGCATTTCTGTGTGCTGAGACAAGACAGCATAAAAGGTCTGAAGGTACAGTGTGAATGAACAGACTTCTGCACCCTGATGTAGCTGTACTGAGTAGGATTAAAAAACACAATATATATTTTAAGGGTGCAGAACATGAAAACAGCTGTTTGCTCTGCTTGGTTGTTTTCTTGTCTGGGGTCAGGCTGCTGCAGATGGTGAATGCAAACTGATGACCAGGGTTATAATAGTTTTGGATTTTACATTATAGTTTAGTTTTAGTTAGTTTTTACTTTTTTTCTCTAATTCAGTTAGTTTTAATTAGTTTTCAGAGTGGCTTTTCTCATTTTTATTTTTGGTTTCATGCTTAGTTTCAGTTAGTTTCAGTATTAGTTTTAGTATTTTCATACCAATCAGGTGCAAGATTCAAGGCGCAAAAGTGACTATTATGTAATGAAAACTTGACAAAAGATACAGTTTAAAGAAATATATTCAACAACCAGCTGTTCACAAGACATGCTAAATTTGTGTAATATTAAGGACACACATGAACATCAACAGGGAGAAACAAAAACATGAATTCCCAAACTCAATAACTTCTACAATAACTTCAGCATCAGTGCAGTAGATTAACAGCTACATGTGGTGTTTGACAAAAACAAACTCTTTGAAGGAGTCAAAGCTCAAATCCAGCTGCATCCTGATGTTCTCACCACCTGAAGCTGCTTCTGTTTTGGAGCTAGCTTGGTTAAATGCTCCTAATTAAACTTGCAGGGTCTTTGTACATAACCTACGGAAGTTGCCGACCTCATGTCCACATTTATGCTTGTGTAGCTGGATTGTGTGTGTTAATTACCTTGTGGTCGTGTACAGGTGTTTTATATGCAGCGCAGGCTGGGACTTCTTTTTTGGTCCTTGCTCTTTGTGCTCAGTGTTTTGGCTGCAAATATATTTGTCTGTTTTTTTTTTTTCTCTTTCCACTTTCTTCATTCCTTCACGTCCATCCTGATACTTTCAGCAGTCTCCTACCAGGAATTTGCTGACAGTTGTGAGTCCTTATATTGATGCTTTGATTATTATTCCTGATTGTTATTCTCTCACTGATAAAGTAGCCGGAAACACACAAGGACGCAACAGTTTAGTCACAACGTTCTGGGCTGCGTGGACCCGACAAGTAGTCACGTTTCTCCAGGCCAGGTTACCTGGTAGGATCAGAGCGGTTTCTGTTGTGCGCTTCTCAGGTGGACTTTGATGTTGCTGGTTTTTCCTGACTGAGAAATGTTCCGCACATTTTTCATCAACCACAACAAGACTTTCGATTCTATCTGTGCTCTTGTACTCAAAGAACCTCCATACAGGACTCTGCCGCTTTCTCGGCAGACCGCAGCCATTACTTTGCGGACCAGCGCGGTGAGCGCACGCACATGCGCACTCACAGTTGTCCTGTGGCGCTCCCAGCTTAAACTCGGAGAGCGAAAAAAATGATTTCATATCAATCCATAAGGCTTAAAAAAAAAAAAAACAACTAAATGAAAGTCAGTGTAGTGTCTGATCGATCTGTGTGTTAAATTGTGTGTTAAGCTGCATCTATGTATAGGTTTTCTCCTTTAGGATTATGGCCTTGAGTTCAGGGCTGCTTTGATCAGTGAATGGTATGAGAGTGTAACCTTTTGTTGCTCTCTCTAAAAAAGGAACGACCTCACATACATGCAGGAAATAAGCTATACCTGGTTATTCAGAAAATACTTTATGTAGTGTCTGTATTGTTCTGTTAAACTTTCTATGTGTATGCATATATGGTCTCTCTCCTTAAAGCCTTTATTGTTTGTGCAGAAGGGTAACCTGAGCTTTAAGGTCTGGCCTCAAGCCAGAAGGAATGCACAAAGAGGCCCCCTCTTCTACCTCTCTGGCTTGCCATATAAGGAATGACCATATGTTTAGCTGTAGGTTAGGAGGCTGAAGTCTGTTTTTATAACCATGTATGGAAGGCAGGATGTGGGGGTTGCCAACACTACACTATATAACCTTTGTCTCTTCTTATGTTCTGAGAGCTAGGGCGATTAGAGACATACCCTCTCCCAGGTCGCAAAGGAAAGCGCCTGTTTTGACATTGTCTTTTTTGTAAATAAACTTTATGTTATACATTAAGACTGTCGGCGAAGGATTTCTTCAACCACATCATGAAACTACAATTTTGCCACCATAAACTACATCAGTTTATCGATAATTTCAGTTAGTTTTGTAAACTCACAATTCAGTTTAAATTAGTTATCGTTTTTTCCTTTTAATTATAGTTTTTATTTATTTCAGTTAACGACAATGTTTTTTCAATTTCAGTTTTCGTTATTTTGTTCGTTTTCGTTAACTATAATAACCCTGCTGATGACTATCACCAAGTGTCATTATATAGTGAGAAACACACATTTGAGGCAGTGACTTTAATCCTCATCTTGCTGGGGTGCCACTTTGGCTCAGTGGGTGAGCAGGCAACTGTACATCACATGACTGCAGCCGGCCTGGGACTGAGTCTGACCTTTGACCCTTTGCTCCTGTCTGTCTACATTGTACAGCAAAAAAATTCTGAACTTGGAAGGTGATCAGTCTGCAGGATGTGTTCACAGTTTGTTTCCATGTCCCTCAAAGAGTGCTGCTGCAGGTGGAAATTAGTATAAAATCAAACTGGCAATGAGTTTCTGATTTAACCATTTAAAAACTAGAAAAATGCACCAAAAACAACAACGATGCTGAGCTGGAAACAAGAAAGCAGCTCATACAAAATCGTCTAGTGAAGAGCAGATGATGGGGCCTTTTTTTTACATTTGTGATCTATCATCCAGAAATCATCCTCCAGTTAATGTCTGTGAATAATCTGAGTTAATGAAGCCACTTTTCTTTCATCTTTTCTTTTCAGTTTCGTCCTACAGATGGTGAGGGAGTGAAAACCACTTAAAAACAGCTCAGTCATGATGAGCGATGATCTGCAGGGTTTACACCACACTGTACATCTGCATTTATTCACTAAAAGTACTCCTATAAATGTGTTCAGTGCTGTAACTTTAAATATAAATCAACAATTAGACACAAACAATACCTGGTAGAGAGAGAAGGAAGAGAACGACTCCACTCGCTGCTGCAGTTGAACTCATTGCTGCTCTCATCTCTTGAACCTCATCAGCACGTAGATCACATAACATGTAACATAATGTATGGAAGTCACACTTTCTTCAGATGTTGAAGATGTTTGAAGGCAGCGTCTTCTGTGGTTGGAAAATCTAGTGTAGATGTGTCTGTCCTTCCTCTATGCATACTTAACATGCATGACCAGATGAAGCCTGTAAACCCCCACACTGAAATAAAGAAGTGATTCTTACACAATGCTTTGAATGCAGCTTGAACTTCTTAAAATATCACTGATGAGAAAAAAGCCGTCTTTATGCAACTGATGAGGTCAATTTAAGAAGAATATAAAACATTTTCAGTGACTCTTCTTTTAGCACTGCAGGCCAGTTTATTAATGAGGTCACTCCTCATGATGACTGGGCCACGAATAGGTTTGATACACCTTTTAGTTTAATTTGGGTAGCAGGAAGGGTAAGAAAAAGGTGCTGGGTGTAGCTAACTACTGCCTCTGCTGATGATACCAGCTTAGCTCACCAGTAATCATCTTTATCAGTCTTGGCACAAAAGCACACTTGTTTGTTTGTTTTTGCTACATTCAAATGGTGATTTGTTGAATGTAAATGATAACCTATGAAGGGCCGTTAGGGACATTATTGCTGAAACGCTCTCACACACTACTGAAACGCCTTTCTGTTTGCACAAAACTTCCTGTTTGCCCAAAACACGCTCACACACACTACTGAAATGTGGGTGCGAGCGCGTTTTAGTAGTGTGTGTGAGAGCATTTCAGTAATAATGTCCCTAACGGCCCCTCATAATTGTTGGCCTAAATAAAGGCTCAATGACTGACATCTATGTCTCAGGAGGTAGTGCAGGTCATCTACCAATTGGAAGGTTGGTGGTTCAATCCCTGGCTGCTCCAGTCTGCATGATTCTTAGGTGAGATACAGTATTGAACCTCAAGTTGCTCCTGAGTCATCAGAGTGTGAATGTAATAATTTTATATTATACAAACGTGCCCCACAGCATAAAAGTCACACAACAGTGGAGGTGTAGCAGAATATTATTTTATCTTTACTTTAGTGTCAAATCAACACTTATTTCCATTTATATCACTCTGATAAATCTGAGTGATGAAGTGTTTGGATCCTTGAAAAATTAGTTTTTTTTTTTCAAAATATTATGTTAAGTTTTTAAAGTTAGAAACTGCTTAATTTCTTCATGTAAATTAACCAATGATGACACTACAGCAGGATATCAGACATCAAAAATATACAATGATAATGATGAAGGATCATATGTGTATTTTACTACTAGTATAAAGAAATAAAAAAAGCTCCAACAGATTCATTTGGTTAGTGAACTTGACACAATCTTCAATACAGAAACGCACATTCATGAATTGTTCAATTTGATTCAATTTAGTTTTAATTATGTAGTGCCAAATCACAACAAGTGTCACTTAAAGGCACTTTACATCATAAAGCAAAGACTCTACAATAATTATTGTATAACACACACACACGTAGATTAACCTCCCAAGAGTCTCTGAGCTACTGTTGACAAATCAGGTTTCCTTACTACATTTTTTTATAATTTCATCAGTAAACCTTCATCTCTGATGTCAGCATCCTCTTGAATGAGGTGGTCTGAGAAAAGGACACACTGAACCACCTGCCTGGGATGGATCCACCATTGTGGCCATGCAGAGATAAACTGTGATACTTAAAGATCAGATCAGGCCAGCAGCTTCTTTCTGGGACCAAACCAAAGTTCATTCACATGCTGAATTTAAAAGGGAATAAAGTAAACATGTTCACATGATTTTTTTCTTTTCTTTTCTTCTTTTTTTTTTTAAACAAGTTTATGCTTGTAGTTCTGATCAAACAGATGGACTGAGTCAAATTTTTGTATCTTAAATTTATTAGACCAAAAAAAAAAGAAAAGTAAAATCTGAGCTTGGGTATTATTGTTGTTGTGTTGATCAGATCTTGTTGGCTGTAGGGGACAGTGCAGATGGATCCTCTCCGGCTTCCTGATTTTTGGCTCAGAGAGAAATGAGGTGATTCTGAGTATGCAGCCTAAAGCTGTATTGCGAAAACTAATCTTGCAGTGAGGATAATGTCATTGCTCATGGGCTGCACTGCCTCTGTTAAATTTAACAGCAGTGTACTCAGTAACTTCTTGTCCCTCCATGTGTCTGTGGGATTCAGAGTATGCATCTGAAAATCATCTAAATCAGTGATCAGAGGCTCTATAACGGATCCACGAACTGTGTCTGAGTCCACCTGCACAGCAGGAGGATCCAAACCGATCAGGATCACGGGTTCAGACCGGATAAGGTCCAGATCCAGTTCAGGCTCCAGTCATTTCCCAGCTCATCCAGTCCAGATGTGTTTGTAATGGATTCATTTTCCTGACAGGATCTGCATTCTTTAATTAAAATGTCTCATCCTCCCAAAACTGTACTGAAATATTTAAACCTATAAAGCTGAGACAGTCATTATAACATGTTTGCCTTTATTGGTAAAACTTTACATTCATTACAGACTTGGAAAGCTGCCCTGCATGTTTTCAGCTAAATATGAAACTATGACTGACCTCTGACCTTTAACAGTAACTAAGTGAAAAATCTCTGCTGTGGCTGTCAGAGAGCCATCATCTATCACTGAGGCTGATCTTAGATCAGATTAGAAATACTTAAACTGGAAACATTAAAGTAGTTTTTCTGTAAATCTTATTACTCATTTGTATCCAGTAAAGGCAGAAATAATAAAATTCTCAACTAAAAATTAATAAAGTGAGGTTATTTCTGTGTTGTGACTTCCTCGTGTTTCATGAGCTGTTTTGCTTCCTCTGTCTTGTGTTCCTAATTGGTTTCAGCCGTGTACTGTTGTGTTCCTCGTTTAATTATCCCTGTGTGTGTTTATTGTCTGTGTTTTCTCTGGTCCTTTGTCGTGTTGTAGGTTCCTGTGCTGTGTCCTCCTGTTTCTCCTGACCAGCCCAGTGTTCAGTTTGTTTGGTTTCCCTGATTTAAGAAGCTAAATAAAGCAGAGTTTTGAGTTTAGTCCTGTCTCATGAGAGCAGCATTGGGGTCCAATCCTGCCACACAGCCATCCCTGACAGTTGCATAACCCAAGTGCAGCTGAGCTTCAGGGCACAAACTGATTGTCCTTCAGGCTTTTCTGGTAGAGAGCAGAATTCATGTTTCCATGAATTATGACAAGTTGTCCAAGTCTAGAAGCAGCAGAGCAGCCTAAGACCATCACACTACCACCACCATGTTTGACTGTTGGTGTGATGCTCTTATTATGAAATGCTGTTATTTTTACGTCAGGTTTCAAAAAGGTCACTTTTTCTCCTGAGCCTGCAGATTATTTTCCCAAAAGTCTTGAGGATTGTTTCCATCTGTTTGCTTTGTTGGATCTTTCAGCCTGCTTCACTTTGTCAGACAGGTTCTATTAAAATGATTCAGCAGCTCTGGCAGGTTATCTGGGTTATCTCTGTGTAATATTAGAATTAGTTTCATCTCAAACATGTAAGTGTGACAAATATGAAACAAAAAAAAACAGGAAGGGGAGAAATACTTTTCACAGCACAGTAACAGTAATAATTTTCTAAATATGTAGCAATATAACAATATGGCACCTATTTTTAGAAGCAACATAACTTCAGCTGAGCTTTACATTTAAAACAAAAGTCAAATATCCCTCCATCAGCTGCCTGTCATGTTCATCAGGTTTTGTTGACTGTGGCGTACAATCCACATGACGACTCTTCTGTTTCGTGACTTCTGCCTCTGAGAAACAGAGAAGGAAATTCAGTGATTTGGAGGATACGTCATGAATTCAGATCATTTCCATTATTTGTGAAGATGAAGAGCAAAAGCAGCCAACCTATTTCTTAAACATTTCCTTTTAATCTTGTAGTGAGGAAAATGCCACTGTGTGAGGAGCCGCTCACCTCTTGGCTTCACTGCCTCTGTTAAATCTAACAGCAGTGTACTCGGCAACTTCCTGTTCCTCCGTGTGTCTGCGGGGCTGAGCTGCTCTCATGTTGGAGTAGAGAGGATCTGCCTGGTTGTTGAAGTGGATGCTGGCATACTGAAGATCATCCTGCTCCTGTAGCTGTCTCTGATCAGGTAAACACTGTTTAGGAAAAAATGATCTCAAATTATATCATAAAATGAAATTTACATAAAGAAAGATTATCCAGCAGTATTTCTCAGTCAGTGTCAAACCAAAATGTAGCTTTTTTGGTCCAACAGCTGTTTTCACCTGTTCTCTGTGGTTTGTTTGGTCTTCAGATTCAGCAGATTCCTTGGACTTCCTCTTTTTTCTGGTTGTGAGAAATGATGAGGAGCAAAATGATGACATTCACAAACTGTTAAAATCAAAGTTTATTTTGCAAACAATAATGAAATAGATCTGCTCACCGAATCCACAGGAAGACAGAGAAGACTATGACAGGCAGGAGAACAGCAGCAGTTACTCCAGCAGCTGCTAACCTCCCCACTCCTGTGGAAACAACGACCCAAAGAAATCACTGACAGCTCAGTTAGCATTACAACAACTGAGCACAGTGTTGGTTCATGCATGTGATGAAGTCAGGCTAAGCCACAGTCTCAGCAGATCAGCTGACATCAATGCCAGGTGACATCAGTCGATGTCCTTCTACACATCAGTGTCAAATCTCAGATCTCGTACTGTCGCACTGTTTAAGTTGCTTTAGTCTGCCTGCAGTTGCTGCACATCTGCAAACACCTTCACCCAAGTTCCTACTTCTCATTCTGTGTCTGACTTATGAAGATGAGGTCAGAGAGAAAGGTAACATTGTAGGATAAATGTTACTATGACTGAATTTAAGAAAGAATGCACTCTTTGAAGAAGAGCACAAGAACGTGGATGTACATGTGTGCACAGACAACTGTTATTGTGGATTGGTGGTATAAATAAATAAAACTGAACTGAATAAAGTTAAATCAGTGTCACTGATGAGACTACAGAAAGTAACACTGACTCTGTTGCTCTGTCTACAGATGTGCTGCACAGTCCTGCAGTGCAGTGTGCTGCAACAACTTCAACAACAATACTGCTGCACTTTTATCTGCATTAAACTGTAATTTTGACTGCATATTTACACAGACTCTACTACTGAGCTCATGGAGTGAGGAGGACACTTTGTGAAGAAAAGCCATCAGTCAGGTGGAGGTTAAGGTGTCGTATTGCCAGAAGAACTGAATCATCTCCACTGGCACAGGCCCAACAATACAGCCAGAGTTCTTCCTGAGAGCAACAGATGTTTATATACAGAAAAGCAACAGAGCAGATTTATATCACAGACAACAGAGATGATAAAAATTAAGAATGTAAACATGTGAGGAGTATGATCTTTGAGGGGTTCAAGCAGCTTCCAGCTGCTGCCAAAACTGGTAGAGAATACTGGTCAATCTACGTCCTACCCTCACCTATGGCCATGAGCTTTAGGTAGTTACTGAAAGAATGAGATCGTGAACATAAGCAGCAGAAATGAGCTTCATCTGAAGGCAGGGCTTTCAAATTGTTTTGGAGTAGCAGAAGGGCATGCCAAAGTAGCAGGCACCTTATGACCGAGACCTTTGCTGTCCTCCATGGGTGTCTTTTCCCATCTGTTTTGCTTTTATGAGTACTATCCCCTAAATGTTACTACTTTTTGAAGACTTTCATTCAATACTCCCATAAATATATCAAAGTTACTATAAATGAACAACTTCTACTATGAAAGGAAGAAATGCCACGGCCGATGTGTTCACAAACCATTACTTATATGCAATGCATCTCAACAATGTTATGGTTTAATTTTAAACAGAGGTGGCAAAAGTACTGACATTCTGTACTTCAGTAGAAGTACAAGTACATGTGTGAAAAAAATTGTACTGGTTCAACATCTTTACTTAAGTAAAAGTAAAAAAGTACAGGCTCTGAAATGTTCTCAAAGAAAGTAAAAGTAGCTCTTTGGAGGACGTTTCTACCAACAATTTTTCTGTAAAGCTAACTGAACCTCATTATACATTATTGTAATAATATAAAATAATACATGAGAATAGAAACATCATTCCAATCTAAATTTTAATCCTAATGAATGAATCAGCTTGAATCTGTTATATAGGACACAAACTGTGAAAGGAAATTTAAACACAGCTCTATTCTCTGTGTCCTCCATAGTAGAGGGTGACTGTGCCTCCACCTAAACACAAACATGAGGATACTCAGGGGTCACAGTGGGATTCAGAAGATTCAGAAAGAACCTCAGCTGTAGTGGCTCTGCATGGGGAGAAGAATCACAGCTTTCTATTGTGAGCTGCAGTAAATGATGTTGGTGTGTTACAGGCTGTGATCAGCTGACCTGCTGCTGCTGCTCTGAGGTTTACTGCTCTGTGTGGATGAAGTGAATTCACAAAGATGTAACCCAGTATTTCACAGCTATCTGAGCTGATCTCCATCCCCTACACTACAGTATACAGGCTGTAGAAATGTTGGATTCAGTGAATGAATCTCAGCATCAGCAGCTTTGATTCAAACTCATCTCTGCTGCACTGATGTAACCTGTAACTCTGACATGAACACAGCCTCTGTGCACCAACACAGAGCTTTACTGTAAATACAGTGCAACAAACTGACCTGTTTATTACACACTAAACTGCAGTATTTTCATACAGTCTTTGAATAACACAAAGTCAGCATACTTCAGTTTGTTTTGCATTCCTTACCTTTAAATCTAACCTCTCTCCTTCCTCTTCTGTCCTCTTTCTCCATCTCTGAGTGAACTTCTCTCTCTTTGCTCTCCCTGAAATACAGCAGCTCTTCTTTTAGCTAGCAGACACACTGTGTGACAAACTGCACACACTTTGTGTGTTTGCTGATATTTGTTGAGCATTTAGAAACGCTGCATTTACCTGCCACATGTTACTCCCTTTATGCTCGCTCCTCTTCAGTAGCGCTAGCTAACCTGTTCATGTCCCGCGAGCACAACTTACGGACTTGGTCCGGCCCGCTGTAACCCCTGATTATAGCACTATAAATGATAAATAAATTATATAGGTTTGCGTATTTAATCCCTTTGTACCCGATAAGCCCCGGTGATGGAGGATACGCCAGTACGATTGTCTCTTTTATGTTATTATTCCTGTGTTTAGGCTCAGATCGCTTGATGTTTGACGTAAATGCAGAAAGTTAATCTTCAAAAGTACAGAAGCTATGCTAATGCATATTATTTTATCGTCAAACTTGCCCCTGAATGAACAGCACGGTCGGCTATGAAATTCATCATCAAATCATGCAGACGATCACATTCCACGAGGCCGGCGACCTTTCTCTCATCTGATCCAAGGTTATAATAGTTTTGGATTTTGCATTATCATTTAGTTTTAGTTAGTTTTTACATTTTTTTTCTCTAATTCAGTTAATTTTAATTGGTTTTCAGAGTGGTTGTGCTCGTTTTTATTAGTTTTTATTTTTGGGTTATTGCTTAGTTTTAGTTTCGTTAGTTTCAGTATTAGTTTTAGTTTTTCATACTTTGTCAGGTGCAAGATTCAAGGTACAAGAGTAACTCTTGTGTAATAAAAACTCAACCAAAGATCATACCTGTCAAGTGTCCCGTTTTGGCCGGGATATTCCCGTATTTTACCCCTCTGTCATCCCGTAATTTTATTTTCCCGTATTTTCAGTTTTCAATTTTCTTTTTTTTTTTTTTAAGCATTCCTGTGCCGCTCCAAACTGAATTGTCACTATCACTAGGTTAGTGCCGACAGCGGGAACAAACCCGTAAAAACAACTGGACCTCAGTGCGTCCTTTTCACAGAGTTCGGTGACGTATTTCCGGTTTACTTTAGCAACGTAAAAAGATCCGCGCTAGGGCTCAGTGTTGCCAACTTAGCGTTTTTTTTTTTTTTGGCCCATAAAGCGATTTAGCGACAGTGAAATCCTCCGCTGTCACCATGTTTTGTGTACATAAAGCCTTCTTACTGTGTGCCTTCGGCCGCTTTGGCATCGCTCAGACCTCACTTTGTCTCCACCCTCCAACCCCCGAACCTCACTTAAACACAGAGCCTGCCCTCCCTCCACTCCCATCCCCGGTCCTCGCTTCGGCCTTTATCAACCTTTGAGACAGGCTACAGCGAGTTTTCTTACACAAGTTGGCAACAGTGGCTCAGATAAAGGAGGAGGGCTGAATGTAGCTGGCAGTCTCACCCCACAGTGTTTTCATTAAATTTGATATTCTAACATTAAACAATACGAGACAAAATTGATCTATGTAATGTGGGTCTAGGCAAAGCATTAAAGTTATTATGTTATTTCATAAAGTTTATTTGTAGTTCTAAACATATTTATGGTGTTTTTTCTTCACTTTTTGTCTCTCCAAAGATGTCTTTCTGCTCCTGCAGCCTCGATTGCAACTACAGTACATCCAAATTAAAAATTATGCAAATTAGGTGATGACGTCATATAGTGACCTCTATTTTCAGCAGCGGAAAATTTCCCGTATTTTTAAATACAAAACTTGACAGGTATGCCAAAGATACCTTTAAAGAAATATATATTCAACAACCAACTGTTCACAAGACAGCAGCACTACATGGTAAATGTGTGTAATATTAAGGACACACATGAACATCAACAGGGAGAAACAAAGAAAAACTCCCAAACTCAATAAACTCTACAATAAACTCTACAATAAACTCTACAATAAAGGTCAGCGTCAGTGCAGTAGATTAACAACAGCTTCTGTTTTGGAGCTAGCTTGGTTAGATGCTCAATATGTGGCCGACCTCATTTCGCATTTCTGCTTGTGTAGCTGGATTGTGTGTGTTCATTACCTTACGGTCGTGTGCTGGTGTTTTATATGCGGTGCCGGCTGGGACTTCTTTTGGTCCTCGCTCATTGTGCTCAGTTTTTTGGCTGCAAACATATTTGTCCCTGTTTTTTTACTTTCTTTATTCCCTCGTGTCCATTCCAAAAGTTTTAGCAGCTCCCTCCAGGAATTTGCTGACATTTGTGAGTCCTTATATTGATTGTTCCTGATTGTTATAAGCTCACTGATAAAGTGGCCGGAAACGCACAAGGACGGAACAGGTTCATCACAACGTTGCGCTGCATGGCAGCGACGAGCAGTCACATTTCTCCGGAGGTGAACGCCAGATTACGTCGGTTCAGAGCAGTTTCTGTAGCTGCCTTGTGTGCGCTTCTCAGACTTTGATGTTGGTGTTTTTTCCTCACTGAGACGGGTTCCATACATTTTTCATCATTCACAACAAGACGCTCTTCTATCTGAATTATCGGACTCAAAGAACCTCCATATGGGACTCTGCCGCTTTCTCGGCAGACGGACCAGCTCAGTGAGCGCAGCAGGCACAGCTGCCCGACGGCGCTCCCAGCTTAAACTCGGAGAGCGGAAAAATGATCAATCCACAAGACTTTAAAATAAAATGACAAACAAGAAAAGGAAGGTCATTTTATCTATAATTTTAGTCAGTTTTTTGAACTCACAAGTTTTAGTTAGTTATCGTTTTTTCCTTTTAATTTTAGTTTTTATTTCTTTCAGTTAACGACAATGTTTTTTCAATTTCAGTTTTCGTTATTTCGTTCGTTTTCGTTAACTATAATAACCCTGATCTGATCATTACAATTCTATTCTTGACATTGTTCATGTATACCTAAATTACTTACTTTCAACTTCGGATGTGGGCTTGAACCATTTCCTAAGCCCAATCATCTGGTCCCCATGCCTGTCGGCCACATGTGATGGCTACTGTTTTCTCTTATTTCTCTTACTGCATGAGAAGCCATGACGGCAGTTGACCATATGAATAGTCACATGGCAATCGTGAACCAATCAAATGGCTCAGATTGAAAGAATGTGAATATTGCCACATGGCGCAGGAAATGGAGACGGCGGACAGCGCAAAAAAATCTTTTTAGGAAAATTTAAAAGTAGACGGCGCAGAGTGGTGGAGTAGGCAGAAAATGCGCCTGCCGCCGGCATAATTTGAAAGCCCTGTGAAGGGTGGCTGGCCTCTCCCTTAGAGACAGGCTGAGGACTGCAGCCATTCAGGAGGGACTCAAAGTAGAGCCGCTGCTCCTCCACATCGAAAGGAGCCAGTTGAGGGTGTTTGGGCGTCTGACTAGGATGGCTCCTGGGCACCTCTTGGGTGAGGTGCTCTGGGCATGTCCTAGCAGTAGGAGGCCCAGAGGCAGACCCAGGACACACTTGAGAAATTTTATCTCTTGGCTGGCCTGGGAACACCTTGGGCTCCCCCCGGATGAGCTGGGGAGAGGGAGGTCTGGGGCTTCTCTGCTTAGGCTGCTGCCTGCAACTGGGGCCCGGATAAGTGGAGGAAGATGGATGGATGGATGATTACCTGCCACAACCGTCAGCAGTAAGGTGGAGTTCTGACGTCCTCTGGTGTTTTGGGCGACACAGTAATAACTCCCACTGTGTTCAGGTCTGATGTCAGTGATGGTGAAGTTCTGTCCTGATGCTTTTGGTGAGTCTTCATCCTCCTTGTACCAGGTGTATTTAGCTGCTGGGTTAGCATCACTGCTGCAGGTCAGAGTCACTGAGCTGCCCTCCACTATCTCAGCAGAGGGACTCACTGACACAGAGGGAAGTGTTGGAGCGTCTGGAGGAAGAAACATAAGGAGAATGAGAACATCATTATAACACAGCTGAATTTCACTGTATTAATATTTTATATTCTAAATAGAAAACATCCCAAAATAAGCTGAAACCAGTTTAACTTAATTTTTCCTTCTGTGTGAATCAAGCTCTGTGACTAAAATCACTTTATCACATAAATATAAACACAATTTAAACTTGAATTATTTCAGTGACACAAAGAGGAGAAACTTAAACTCACACACAGCTGGAGAACGGAAACCCTCATGTCCTTTCACAGCACAGGAAATCCTGTCTGTAGAATCAAATGTGTCCAAATAAAAATATTGTTTTTCTGCTGAAAGTTTGTCTCCATTCTTGTACCAGATGTAGGAAGATTGATCAGGTCGCTGACAGTTGCTGTGACATGTCAGCTCTGTCCAGTTAGAATAAGAGTTTCCTGTTGATCTCCTCACATGTACCTGGAGCTGTGGATCTGAGAGAAAACAACAGATATCAGAACAAACGCTCAACACACTCACACATGCACAGTTAGAAAAATGTTTAATGAGACTTCAAGAGAAAATGTTACCTGTGACAGTCAAACTGACTCCAGGTGAACCAGTTAATTTCCCAGTTAGATGGTTTGTTGTGAATCTGAACTTGTACTCAGCTGAGTCGCTCTCTCTCAGGTCTGTGATTCTCAGAGTGCAGTCGCTGTTATTACACTGATACTGAACACGGTCTCTGTAATCTGAGTCTGCTTTCAGATCTACAGGTTCTTGATCTCTGATTTTGGTAAACCAGAGAGTTTTCTGAACTTCAGTATTTATGTTATCTATAGTTGATGGGTATCTGTAGGTGCAGTGTATTTCCACTGTTGATCCTCTGAAGGTGCAGATCTGAGTAGAAGTGTAAGTCACATCCCAGACATCCTTCACCACTGTGACACAGAGATCAGGAGAGAAAGCTGAAAGTTTCCTACTGCAAAACTTCATCTCCTCTCTTCCTTCATCTCAGTGACTAAAGTCTTTATAACCACACACACACACACACACACACACACTAAAAACAGCATACACTCATAGTGCAGTTCATTGTCTAATAGACTTACAGTGGTGTGAAAAAGTGTTTCCCCCCTGCCTCATTTCCTGTTTTTTTGCATGTTTGTCACACTTAAGTGTTTTGGAACATCAAACCAATTTAAACAATAGTCAAGGACAACACAAGTAAACACAAAATGCAAGTTGTAAATGAAGGTGTTTATTAGTAAAGGTGAAAAAAAATCCAAACCATCATGGCCCTGTGTGAAAAAGTGATTGCCCCCTGAACCTAATAACTGGTTGGGCCACCCTTAGCAGCAACAACTGCAACCAAGCGTCTGCGATAACTTGCAATGAGGCTTTTACAGCCTTCTGGAGGAATTTTGGCCCACTCATCTTTGCAGAATTGTCCTAGTTCAGTTACATTAGAGGGTTTTCGAGCATGAACGGCCTTTTTAAGGTCGTACCACAACATCTCAATAGGATTCAGGTCAGGACTTTGGCTAGGCCACTCCAAAGTCTTCATTTTGTTTTTCTTCAGCCATTCAGTGGTGGACTTGCTGGTGTGTTCAGGATCATTGTCCTGCTGCAGAACCCAAGTACGTTTAAGCTTGAGTACACGAACAGATGGTCTGACATTCTCCCTCAGGATCTCTTGGTAGACAGCAGAATTCATAGTTCCATTTATCACAGCAAGTCTTCCAGGTCCTGATGCAGCAAAACAGCCCCAGACCATCACACTACCACCACCATATTTTACTGTTGGTATAATGTTCTTTTTCTGAAATGCAGTGTTCCTTTTACGCCAGATGTAATGGGACACACACCTTCCAAAGAGTTCCACTTTTGTCTCATCGGTCCACAGAATGTTGTCCCAAAAGTTTTGGGGATCATCAAGATGCGTTTTGGAAAAATTGAGACGAGCTTTGATGTTCTTTTTGCTCAGCAGTGGTTTTCTTCTTGGAACTCTGCCATGCAGGCCATTTTTGCTCAGTCTTTTTCTGATGGTGGAGGCATGAACGCTGACCTTAACTGAGGCAAGTGAGGCCTGCAGTTCTTTGGACGTTGTTGTGGGGTCTTTTGTGACCTCTTGGATGAGTCGTCGCTGCACCCTTGGGGTAATTTTGGGCGGCCGGCCACTCCTGGGAAGGTTCACCACTGTTCCATGTCTTCGCCATTTGTGGATAATGGCTCTCACTGTGGTTCGCTGGATTCCCAAAGCTTTGGAAATGGCTTTATAACCCTTTCCAGACTGATAGATCTCAATTACTTTCTTTCTCAATTGCTCCTGAATTTCTTTGGATCTCAGTCAGTCAGTCAGTCTACTTTATTGATCCCAAAGGGAAATTACTACTGTTACAGCTGCAACCGTTTCATTTAAACGAGTAAACCTAAAACACAATAACATACACTAAAGGCATAAAAGTATAAAGACTAGAGATATTTTGACTATATACACATCTAAATCTATACACATATGAAAATTGTGAGTGCAAAAATTTTTAAATAGGTGTCATTATATATATATGCACAGTCCTTTTTTGTACAATGTATAAGTGTATGTACAATGTACAATGTATATAGTGTATGTACAATGTATATGGAAATTTAAACAATTTTATGTACAATTGAATACTGATAAGTGAATGACACTGATGAACCACAATGTCACCTATTAAGGGAGGAGTTATAGAGTCTGATGGCCACAGGTAGAAATGACCTCCTGTGGCGCTCTGTGGTGCATTTTGGTGGGATGAGTCTTGCACTGAATGTGCTCCTGTGTCCCATCACTGTGTTGTAGAGTGGGTGGGAGCCATTGTTCATAATGGCCTGCAGCTTAGACAGCATCCTCCTCTCCGACACTGCCATAAGCGAATCCAGCTCCACTCCCACCACATCACTGGCTTTGTGGATCAGTTTATTGAGTCTGTTGGCGTCTGCCGCCCTCAGTCTGCTGCCCCAGCATGCAACAGCATAGAGGATGGCACTCGCCACCACAGACTCATAGAAGATCCTGAGCATAGTCCGGCAGATGTTGAAGGACCTCAGGCGTCTCAGAAAATAGAGGCGACTTTGGCCCTTCCTGTATAGGGCATCAGTGTTCTTAGCCCAGTCCAGTTTGTTGTCAATGTGTACTCCCAGATATTTGTAGTCCTCAACGGTGTCCACACTGACCCCTCCGATGGACATAGGGGCCACCGGTGCCTTGTCTTTCCTCAAGTCCACCACCAGTTCCTTTGTCTTTGTCAAGTTGAGCTCTAGATGGTTCCGCTTGCACCATGTGACAAAGTCCTTCACTGTCCTCCTGTACTCATCCTCATCACCCCTGCTGATACATCCAACTATTGCAGAGTCATCAGAAAACTTTTGAAGATGGCAGGTCTCTGAGCAGGCATGATGTGTAGCTTTCAAGGATCTTCTGGTGGACCTTAATGTGTCAGGCAGCTCCTATTTAAGTGATGTCTTGATTGGGAACAGGTGTGGCAATAATCAGGCCTAGGTGTGGCTAGGGAAATTGAACTCAGGTGTGAAAAACCACAGTTATAGTATGTTTTAACAAGGGGGGCAATCACTTTTTCACACAGGGCCATGATGGTTTGGATTTTTTTTCACCTTCACTAATAAACACCTTCATTTACAACTTGTATTTTGTGTTTACTTGTGTTGTCCTTGACTATTGTTTAAATTGGTTTAATGTTCCGAAACACTAAAGTGTGACAAACATGCAAAAAAACAGGAAATGAGGCAGGGGGCAAACACTTTTTCACACCACTGTATCTTAAAGAAGACTGAGAAGTGAACTCACCCACTGAAGGAGAGCGGGAGTTTTCATGTCCTTCTACAGCACAGGAAATCCTGTTTGTGGGATCCAAGGAGTGTGAATAAGAATTAGATGTTTGTCCATTGATGATCTGATCATTCTTGTACCAGACGTAGGAGAGACGATCAGGCAGAGGACAGCTGCTCTCACACTTCAGATCTGCTGACTTAGAATAACCTCTTACAGCTGATCTGCTCACCTGCACCTGCAGATCTGCATCAGTGAATAATGAACACAATTTTAAATTCAACTGACAACATACAGATAAAACACACAAACACACTCAGAATAACTACTGAGCCTAGGATTTTAAATAATAAGTGAATAAATTTAAATGTTACCAGTAACAGTCAAAGTGACTCCAGGTAAACCAGTATATTTCCCATTTAGATGGTTTGTTGTGAATCTGAACTTGTACTCAGCTGAGTCGCTCTCTCTCAGGTCTGTGATTCTCAGAGTGCAGTCGCTGTTTCCACACTCATACTCAACACGGTCTCTGTAATCTGAGTCTGCTTTCAGATCCACACATTCTTGATCTCTGACTTTGGTAAACCAGAGAGTTTTCTTAACTTCAGTATTTATGTTATCTATAGTTGATGGGTATCTGTAGGTGCAGTGTATTTCCACTGTTGATCCTTTTGAGGCGTAGATCTGTGTAGAAGTGTAAGTCACTCCCCAACCATTGTGACCCTGAACCGCTGTAACACAGAGCACAGCAGAACAAAAACATTGAAGAAAATCAGAAAATTAAGTTATTTTATTTATTTGTAGGCAGCATATCCAGCTCTGTGTGTCATGGAAAACAAAGTTTGCAGGTTTTTATTTTCAGCTAAAGTTTCCTCTGATCTTCACACTAGAAGGCAGGAACTCAGTGAACCACCTGCTTTGAACCCACTTGTATTGAGAACCTGCAGCTGGTGTTCTCAGGGGGAACCGCTCAATAGGCTCTCATTTAATGTTAGAAAATGGGATGAAAAAATTACCTTCAGTTCTTCAGAATATGCATTAAACATAATCTCAGGAACAGAAGAACTCAGTATTTTATGAGGTCACTTGGATATTTCTTTTATATGTATATATTTTTGGTTGGGCTTTTTGGCCTTTAATAGGACAGCTGGGAGAAAGGCAGCAGTAAATGGGCTCGGGGCAGATGCAGACCTGGGCCCCTATCGCTACGATACTGATCACTGTTACAGGCTTCAGCTCTGATCTGTTCACTGTTTAGATTGACATTTGTTTTCCAGTTTCCCCTTTATTGGAATAAAGCACTGAAGCACATGTGATATGATCTGAGCACATGGATTTAATCTGTAATGGACTAAAAGAAGGTCACAAATATTTGTATGCACAGCACACGATCTGATCTGTGAGACTTAAAACTAAATATCACTATTTGTTCAGATCCTGACATTCACATTTGTAGTGTTTCTAAAATATGATCATATTCTTTGGCAATTGTTTATAGATTGCAACACACATTGTGGGCACTCAAAATTACACACAAAAAAACTGCACACATTAGTAAATCTTAGAGTTCCTCTTTTGATCATAAAATACATGTTTGAGATGTTTCTGACTTTCATTTCTCTCCACACATTTAGATCACATTAAAATGCCTCCATTGTCACATCCTAGGCTACCTCTGCTAGCACTGCTAACATTAGCCAAACTAATTTGACATTGTGTGTTTGCAACGTTACATCACACAAAGTACCGCACATTTCGTTGGAACGGTCTCTGAAGGTTAGTTTTGTGTAACCTTTAGAGAACCTTCAGGGAAAAATCCCCAAAGGTTCTCTGAAGGTTACACTTTAGAGAACGTTCTATGAATGTTCCTAGAAGATAAGTTCTATATAAGAATTTTGTTACTTTGTTTGAAAGCACTGAATGTGCTACTGGACATTTAGATCTGTACCTCTTACCATCCACCAATAAATCTGTTGGGGATTGTCTTCATTCTTTTCATTTAATAAAAATTACAATGTTCTAAAGTAAAATTAATCAGATTATTATGTGGTGAATTAATTGATTGCTTAAATAAGCGAAACAAATAAATGATTAAATTAATAGTATCAGAATAATAACGTAGCAGCTGACTCAAAGTTCTAACAGTAGTGGCTGAAGCAGTGGGTTGAAGAATTAAAAAACAGAGAAGCAGAGGACAGATAAAATGTGAGACCAGTAGTCTCCAGATTATTTACCGTATAAAGACATATTAATCTTGCTGTTCAACCTTGATGTCTGTGGAAAATATGTTTTGTACGTAAATCCCTGATAAAGTTGTTAAAACCCGGCACCTATTAATGTGGAAGGTGAACAGTAAAAACGTCACCCTCCCACTGCTTCAGGAAATGTAAAATAGCCATGTCTCCTTAAAGAGTGTGGTCTGCTCTGTAGATCAGTGATGTGCGTATCAATACTGAAATATTGATATTTCCGATACCAGACCTTTACGCGTTAAAATCGATTCTCAAATCCAAGTATTGATACTTTCAATACTTCAGTCATTTGAGATAATGTATCTTATCAAGAACACATTAGAAAGTAACTAAATTATTAAGATCTACATGATATTTTTCTAATTCTTCAATATATAAAATCTTTAAGTGAGAACTAAAGTGTTTATGTCTCCTTCCTTCACAAGTAAAAAGCGCTCACTAATAAATCTCAAAGAAGCGTCTCTCAATACAACCATTTTCAACTTTTTACCATGTAGTTTATAGTTTGCATCCAAATATCATGTCACATTTGACCTCTGATCTCACTTTTACTTTTATCTCACATCTGCCTTTATTTCATTGTTTTCTTCCACTTATCTGGGGCCGGGTCAGAGGGGCAGCAGCCTAAGCAGAGAAGCCCAGACTTCCCTCTCCTCAGCCACCTCCACCAGCTCATCCAGAGGGACCCCAAAGTGTTCCCAGGCCTGCAGAGAGATATAATCCCTCCAGCGTGTCCCGGGTCTGCCCCGAGGTGAATTTAATGTGTCGTTAATAAAGGCAAACATGTTATAAGTAATGTCTAAAGTTTTATAGTTTTTAAATGGTTCAGTATAGTTTGGGGAGGATGAGACATTTAACAATCTCAGAGTTTTCAGCTAAACCTGCTTCGTGGAATAGAGCCCTGAACTGAACTCATTATATTTTTGTTCATGTTTTCATGAACACGATGCACAATCTGCTCTTTCTCACATTTTGAACAGTCCTGAAAATGATTAATCTGCAAAAACCTACAAACTGTTGAATGTTATCAGTGCATATAAAACGTTTCAAGATATCCAAGATGTTCAATTTTAGTGAGACAAAGATGAATGCCTGCTGCTGCAGAGCGTTAAGGACAGACAGTGTTTCACAGAGCATCATTTTATACATGAAAACAAAAACACATTGACCTGAAAATAAATGAGCGAGTGAATTATATTTATTTCTGTCTCACTTTTGGTTACTCTGAGTAGAATTACCCTAAAATGTTCAAGGAGCTGTACAGTAGGCCTACCTGTCACAGTGAGGAGAAGAAGAAATCCACTGATTGCTGTTATTAAACTCATAGCAGCTCCACTCATTGCTCTGTATGAGGCATTCAAATGTGTCTGCAAACTGATAACAAACACTGACAGCACTTTAATCTGCAATGCAGAAGTTCACTTTTCTCGGCGAGGAACAGTCGGGATTAACTGATGGGAACGATCCAGGACTGGACGTTCAAAATTCTCCAGCTGATCAAAGTCGCTGGATTTCCTTTGCTGTGAACTTTTGACAGCGGAAGTTGGCGTACGCTGTCTATGGGAAGCCGTCTTTTGTTTGGTTTTGGGGGATATAAAAACCCGGAGTGGAATATTTATTTTGGCCTTTTTGCACTCGTTTTGTTTGAACTGAACTGAGAAAAACCCGGAGTGGACTTATTTTGTTTGGTTTTCTGTTGAAACGAACTGCGAGACATTGGGGGGGAACGGTCATATTTAGCTTTGATTTTGTTTCTTGTAACTGAATGAACTATTGAACTGATTTTTATGTGTTAAATGGTTGTTTTGTATTTCTTTTCCTGTGTTGAATATATTCATTGTGTGCACAAAAACTTTCAAATTAGTTTTGTTTTATTCAATGTTACAGGGTGTTAAGTCGCTGTGCTTTGCATCCTTTGTGAGGGTTAAAAAAAAAAAAACATGGCAGGAGAGATTCCTGGCTGGCACCCCCAAACATAGGAAAACCGTCACACTGCCAGCCTTCCGATTAGTAGACCTGCTCTACCTGCAGAGCCACAGACATCCCTGAAAAGTCAGAGAGGAGAATGAAAACTACTTCATTTGACTCGACTCGTCTGTCATTTGTCTTGTCGAGAGAAAAGAGGAAATGGGAAAAGGAGCATCTCTGTGCACCCGTTTGGGTTCATTTTTAAACCCTTTGAAAGAGCAGCAATGTTTAATCTTTGTCTCATTGATCTGGTGCACAAAGAACAACCTGCTGCTCAACATCAGCAAAACAAAGGAGCCGTTTTTGGTTGCTGGTTTTGTAAATGTTGTTCTCCCTGTCTGAGTTCACTCTGTCTCATTCATGTGCCCTCTGTACTATACTGTCTGTTATCATGCTTCGGTCAGTCTGCAGTGTCAGTTATCTGTTGCTCATTTCCTGTTTTACTTTGAAGTTGAGTTTCTCTTCATGTCTTCTGGCTGTTTTATTTCCTCCCTCTGTGATCGGCCTGATTGTTCATATTAGCCAACAGACGGCTCACATTTAGTTGTACCTTTCCTGCTTTTGTGTACATTTGAGTTTTCTCTGCATGACCACATTTCATCAAAACCTTCAAATGTGCACAACACTTATTTTAAAAAGTTCATTTGCACAGATAATTGTATTTTTCATCCCACCCAACTATATGTGTGATAAGAGCATAGCAGCCTGGAGTCTTTTCTTGTGTAGTATGACGACCCGCTCTGCCTTGCCCTCCTTTTGGCCTGTTTGTGTAGCAGGTCTGCTGTAAGTAGTGATGTGTCCTTCTGTGTTGAGGCTTCGAAGTGTGTAGCAAGTAATCAAGGGAGTTTTTTCTGAAGTGCATATCGAGGCTTGTGTCGGTGACATATGTGCTGACGTTCAACACCTCCCAAATCGGCCGTACCATGTGACTGATTCAGGAAACGATTCGCGGGTTCGGCGTGCCATTCAAATACAGGTGCTGCTCATAAAATTTGAATATCATGAAAAAGTTGATTTATTTCAGTAATTCCATTCAAAAAGTGAAACTTGTATATTATATTCAGTCTGTGTGTAATGAATGAATATAATATACAAGTTTCACTTGTATATTATATTCATTCATTAATTACACACAGACTGAAATATTTCAAATGTTTATTTCTTTTAATTTTGATGATTATAACTGACAGCTAATGAAAAACCCAAATTCAAGGTTCAATATTGAAGACAACTGGTGCCACACTCTAATCAGCTAATTAACTCAAAACACCTACAAAGGCCTTTAAATGGTCTCTCAGTCTAGTTCTGTTGGCTACATGGGGAATCATGGGGAAGACTTCTGACTGGACAGTTGTCCAAAAGACGACCTTTGACACCTTGCACCAGGAGGCCAAGACACAAAAGATCATTGCTAAAGAGGCTGGCTGTTCAGAACTCTGTGTCCAAGCACATTAATAGAGAGGCGAAGGGAAGTAAAAGATGTGGTAGAAAACAGTGTACAACAATAGAGATAACTGCACCCTGGAGAGGATTGTGAAACAAAACCTATTCAAAAATGTGGGGGAGATTCACAGAGAGTGGACTGCAGTTGGAGTCAGTGCTTCAAGAACCACCACGCACAGACGTATGCAGACATGGGTTTCAGCTGTCGCAGTCCTTGTGTCGAGCCACTCTGAACAAGAGACGGCGTCAGAAGCGTCTCGCCTGGGCTAAAGACAAAAAGGACTGGACTGCTGCTGAGTGCTCCAAAGTTATGTTCTCTGATCAAAGTCAATGTTGCATTTCCTTTGTAAATCAAGGTCCCAGAGTCTGGAGGAAGAGAGGAGAGGCACAGACTCCATGTTGCTTGAGGTCCAGTGTAAAGTTTCCACAGTCAGTGATGGTTTGAGGCGCCATGTCATCTGCTGGTGTTGGTCCACTGTGTTTTCTGAGGTCCAAGGTCAACGCAGCCGTCTACCAGGAAGTTTTAGAGCACTTCATGCTCCCTGCTGCTGACCAACTTTATGGAGATGCAGATTTCATTTTCCAACAGGACTTGGCACCTGCACACAGTGCCAAAGCTACCAGTACCTGCTTTAAGGACCATGGTGTCCCTGTTCTTAATGGGCCAGCAAACTCGCCTGACCTTCACGCCATAGAAAATCTATGGGCTAATGTGAAGAGGAAGATGAGATATGCCAGAGCTAACAATTCAGAAGAGCTGAAGGCCACTATCAGAGCAACCTGGGCTCTAATAACACCTGAGCAGTGCCACAGACTGATCGACTCCATGCCACGCCGCATTGCTGCAGTAATCCAGGCAAAAGGAGCCCCAACTAAGTACTGAGAGCTGTACATGCTCATACTTTTCATGTTCATACTTTTCAGTTGGCCAACATTTCAAAAAATCTGTTTTTTTGTATTGATCTTAAATAATATTCTAATTTTCTGAGATATTGAATTTGGGGTTTTCATTAGTTGTCAGTTATAATCATCAAAATTAAAAGAAACAAACATTTGAAATATATCAGTCTGTGTGTAATGAATGAATATAATATACAAGTTTCACTTTCTGAATGGAATTACTGAAATAAATCATCTTTATCATGATATTCAAATTTTATGACCAGCACCTGTATTTTATTATTTTCTAAAGCAGGTGAAATCATTTCAAACAAAATACACTGTCTTAAGGCCAGCTCTGTGGCAAAGCTGTTATTTCTAAATAAAAATGAATAAATAAATGGTGACACAGTTACAAACCAAGTAACATATTCACATTACTACCTCCACAATTTATTTCCACTTTCCCTCTTGACCCCACCACTATATCATGAAGACAGACACCATATTAGTTATTTATTGCCATCACAAAAATTAATTTATTCTGTTCAAAGCTTCACCCACCAAAGCCACTTTGTGATTATAATCACTCTGCCTGTTTTACATTGACTGTCCACATGGAGGCGCAATAGAGCAAATGAAGCACCGTGAAGCTTCAACCCATGGGTTCACTGATGGAATGGAAAGCTTCAGTGCTTCATGAAGCTTCATCTAACCATCACTATCTGTAAGCACTGGGGGGCTGCGGCTCATTTCCAATCAGTGACACTGGCAACACCTGGGCCCAACATTTGCCAGTATGCTATATAAGTGCTCACAGCTCATTTGATGTGTGCCTCTCTTCCCTGAGACACGTCCTTGTGTGATGATATAGTCAAGGGTTATTTTAATCAGTTGCAACAGCGCCACCTAGGGGAATCATCCTGATAATAATAATAAAAAAAATTATTAAGACAAATGCAATTTAAAAGTTAAAAATAGGGAAACTTGACCATAACACTAATTGCTTACCAGCTGAGGAGTGAGAGAGAAAAAGAAGCCAGGGCAAAGAGGGTGAGCAGCCTGTCTGATCACACTTGGATTTGAATTTGGTTTCTTGCACTTGACAAGATTGCATATATTATTTCTTCACTCATGCACTCACTGACTCTGATTGTACTGACTACACATGTCATGATTAGTTTAAGTTCTTCCTTTGTTCCTTTAATTTAAAATAAACAGTCTTTTTGTATGCATCTGCAGCCCGGGTCATCACAGTAGCTACATGTTTCAAGTATAATAATGCAAGCCAATGTCACATTAGCCGTCCCATAATAGTGGTGATTTGTTGCTGAATATGTCCCTGCTCTTCCCTCTTTGCTTTTTGGATCATTTTCCAGTTCTTTCATCACCAGGAATTTAATCAAGTTTAAATCAAGTATCAGTCATTTTTAATAACAGGGCTGAGTAAATGTTTTCTTTTAAAGCTAAAAAAAAAAAGACAAAGCATTGTTAAAGCTCTGTATATATCAGCTATATATTCTACAGCTCTGAGCATATATCAGGATACAATCTCCAAGAAGCACAAACACCCATGCAGAAATTGTCATTGTTGTTTTTAGCACCTTATTGTTGCATTCTTTTAAAAAATCAATCCAAATGAAAGACACCAAGGTGAGAGAAGGAATAAGAAAAATGGTAACTAGCTAAAACATGACTGAGTTATATATATATATATATATATATATATATATATATATATATATATATATATATATATATATATAAAGAAAAAAAGGACTTTTTTTAATATATCTTGGCCCACTCATCTTTGCAGAACTGTTCAATTCAATTCAGTTTTATTTAAATCACAACAAAACAGTCATGAGTGGCTGTGCTTTGGTGTTCAGTCTTTTCTTGATGTCTTTATGTAGGTACAGTTTTTCAGACCTTCTTACTTTTACGGATCTACTTTCAGTTCTTGGCTGTTTGTGTTATTTCTGTGTTGTGACTTCCTCGTGTTTCATGAGCTGTTTTGCTTCCTCTGTCTTGTGTTCCTAATTGGTTTCAGCCGTGTACTCTTGTGTTCCTCGTTTAATTATCCCTGTGTGTGTTTATTGTCTGTGTTTTCTCTGGTTCTTTGTCGTGTTGTAGGTTCCTGTGCTGTGTCCTCCTGTTTCTCCTGACCAGCCCAGTGTTCAGTTTGTTTGGTTTCCCTGATTTAAGAAGATAAATAAAGCAGAGTTTTGAGTTTAGTCCTCTCTCATGAGAGCAGCATTGGGGTCCAATCCTGCCACACAGCCATCCCTGACAGTTGCATAACCCAAGTGCAGCTGAGCTTCAGGGCACAAACTGATTGTCCTTCAGGCTTTTCTGGTAGAGAGCAGAATTCATGTTTCCATGAATTATGACAAGTTGTCCAAGTCTAGAAGCAGCAGAGCAGCCTAAGACCATCACACTACCACCACCATGTTTGACTGTTGGTGTGATGCTCTTTTTATGAAATGCTGTTATTTTTACGTCAGGTTTCAAAAAGGTCACTTTTTCTCCTGAGCCTGCAGATTATTTTCCCAAAAGTCTTGAGGATTGTTTCCATCTGTTTGCTTTGTTGGATCTTTCAGCCTGCTTCACTTTCTCAGACAGGTTCTATTAAAATGATTCAGCAGCTCTGGCAGGTTATCTGGGTTATCTCTGTGTAATATTAGAATTAGTTTGATCTCAAACATGTAAGTGTGACAAATATGAAACAAGAAAAAACAGGAAGGGGAGAAATACTTTTCACAGCACAGTAACAGTAATAATTTTCAAAATATTTAGCAATATAACAATATGGCACCTATTTTTAGAAGCAACATAACTTCAACTGAGCTTTACATTTAAAACAAAAGTCAAATATCCCTCCATCAGCTGCCTGTCATGTTCATCAGGTTTTGTTGACTGTGGCGTACAATCCACATGACGACTCTTCTGTTTCGTGACTTCTGCCTCTGAGAAACAAAGAAGGAAATTCAGTGATTTGGAGGATACGTCATGAATTCAGATCATTTCCATTATTTGTGAAGATGAAGAGCAAAAGCAGCCAACCAATTTCTTAAACATTTCATTTTAATCTTGTAGTGAGGAAAATGCCACTGTGTGAGGAGCCGCTCACCTCTTGGCTTCACTGCCTCTGTTAAATCTAACAGCAGTGTACTCGGCAACTTCCTGTTCCTCCGTGTGTCTGCGGGGCTGAGCTGCTCTCATGTTGGAGTAGAGAGGATCTGCCTGGTTGTTGAAGTGGATGCTG
The DNA here is from genome assembly GCF_007364275.1 of Archocentrus centrarchus. Lineage (NCBI taxonomy): Eukaryota > Metazoa > Chordata > Actinopteri > Cichliformes > Cichlidae > Archocentrus > Archocentrus centrarchus. The sequence goes on from NC_044346.1 coordinate 4,908,161, forward strand.
GCATACTGAAGATCATCCTGCTCCTGTAGCTGTCTCTGATCAGGTAAACACTGCTTAGGAAAAAATGATCTCAAATTATATCATAAAATGAAATTTACGTAAAGAAAGATTATCCAGCAGTATTTCTCAGTCAGTTGTCAAACCAAAATGTAGCTTTTTTGGTCCAACAGCTGTTTTTCACCTGTTCTCTGTGGTTTGTTTGGTCTTCAGATTCAGCAGATTCCTTGGACTTCCCTCTTTTTCTGGTTGTGAGAAATGATGAGGAACAAAATGATGACATTCACAAACTGTTAAAATCAAAGTTTATTTTGCAAACAATAATGAAACAGATCTGCTCACCGAATCCACAGGAAGACAGAGAAGACTATGACAGGCAGGAGAACAGCAGCAGCTTACTCCAGCAGCTGCTAACCTCCCACTCCTGTGGAAACAACGACCAAAGGAAATCACTGACAGCTCAGTTAGCATTACAACAACTGAGCACAGTGTTGGTTCATGCATGTGATGAAGTCAGGCTAAGCCACAGTCTCAGCAGATCAGCGACATCAATGCCAGGTGACATCAGCTGATGTCCTTCTACACATCAGTGTCAAATCTCAGATCTCGTACTGTCGCACTGTTTAAGTTGCTTTAGTCTGCCTGCAGTTGCTGCACATCTGCAAACACCTTCACCCAAGTTCCTACTTCTCATTCTGTGTCTGACTTATGAAGATGAGGTCAGAGAGAAGGTAACATTGTAGGATAAATGTTACTATGACTGAATTTAAGAAAGAATGCACTCTTTGAAGAAGAGCACAAGAACGTGGATGTACATGTGTGCACAGACAACTGTTATTGTGGATTGGTGGTATAAATAAATAAAACTGAACTGAATAAAGTTAATCAGTGTCACTGATGAGACTACAGAAAGTAACACTGACTCTGTTGTTCTGGTCTACAGATGTGCTGTACAGTCCTGCAGTGCAGTGTGCTGCAACAACTTCAACAACAATACTGCTGCACTTTTATCTGCATTAAACTGTAATTTTGACTGCATATTTACACAGACTCTACTACTGAGCTCATGGAGTGAGGAGGACACTTTGTGAAGAAAAGCCATCAGTCAAGTGGAGGTTAAGGTGTCGTATTGCCAGAAGAACTGAATCATCTCCACTGGCACAGGCCCAACAATACAGCCAGAGTTCTTCCTGAGAGCAACAGATGTTTATATACAGAAAAGCAACAGAGCAGATTTATATCACAGACAACAGAGATGATAAAAATTAAGAATGTAAACATGTGAGGAGTATGATCTTTGAGGGGTTCAAGCAGCTTCCAGCTGCTGCCAAAATTGGTAGAGAATACTGGTCAATCTACCTCCTACCCTCACCTATGGTCACAAGCTTTGGGTAATTAATAAAAGAATAAATACTAGGAGCAGAAATGAGCTTCATTTGAAGGGTGGCTGGCCTCTCCCTTAGAGACAGACTGAGGAGTGAAGCCATTCAGGAGCAGCTCAAAGTAGAGCTGCTGCTCCTCCACATTGAAAGGAGCCAGCTGAGGTGATTTGGAAATCTAACTAGGATGCCTCCTGGGCGCCTCTTGGGTGAGGTGTTCTGGGCAGGTTCTACTGGGAGGAGGCCCTGGGGCAGACTCAGGATACGCTGGAGAGATTTTGTCTTTCTGCTAATCTGGGAACACCTTGGGCTCCCCCTGCATGAGCTGGAGGAGGTGGCTGGGGAGAGGGAGGTCTGGGGCTTCTCTGCTTGGGCTGCTGCCCCTGCAACCGGGCTCCAGATAACTGGAAGAAGATGGATGGATGGATGGATGGATGGATGGATGGATGGATGGATGGATGGATGGATGGATGGATAATTACCTGCCACAACAGTCAGCTGTAAGGTGGAGTTCTGATATCCTCTGGTGTTCTGGGCGACACAGTAATAACTCCCACTGTGTTCAGGTCTGATGTCAGTGATGGTGAAGTTCTGTCCTGATGCTTTTGCTGAGTCTTCATCCTCCTTGTACCAGGTGCAATTAGCTGCTGGATTAGCATCACTGCTGCAGGTCAGAGTCACTGAGCTGCCCTCCACTATCTCAGCAGAGGGACTCACTGACACTGAGGGACACTTTGGAGCATCTGGAGGAAATTCATATTAATTGTTTTTGATGTGATGATATCAGCATGTCTTTGTCATAAGTGTTGCACAAGTGAAGTCACAGCAAAATCTTGTGTGTTGCTTTTCTGCAGTTATCATTTTGTGTTAACTGACACAAACAGATTACCCATGCAGCATGAATTTACTGTGTGAAAGCACATTTAAAAAGACAACTTTGCAGATGTCTAAACAAAGTTAAAGACGCACATGCACAGTCAGAAATATACAGCAGAGCACAGGTATTGATTGCCTGGATCTTGTTCATCTGTGAGATTCTAAGGTACTTGCTGCTATCCTCAGTGTCTAAAATGTTGCCTTCTGGTAGTGCTGTGATCAGTGAATCCATGTCTTGTTTACTCCTGGTATAGACAGAAGATGTAGCTGAAAAACCCTACTAATGGCTGCACAAAGCTGGGCTGAAAGACAGCACAGAGGCACTAATCATGGCAGCACAGGTGGAGTCTACCACACCAGGCAAGACCCCAGGTGCAGGCTGTGCAGAGATGCCCCTGAGACAATCCAATCCAAGGTGCAAGGTGCCAGCAGGCAGGGCATACATGGAATGCCATAACCAAGTGGCTGGCGTAGTATCCAGGAACATCTGTGCTGAATATGACCTCGAAGTCCCGAGGTCAGAATGGGATACACCCCCCCCACGAGTGGTTGAGAGTGACCGATCGAATATCCTGTGGGACTTCCAGATACGGCCAAACTGGTGACGGCTAACCAACCGGACATAGTAGTGGTGGACAAAAAGAAGAAGAAAGACACTACAATACCAAGTGTTGGCAACATCAAGAAGAAGGAATACAAGAAGCTTGAGAAATACCAAGGGCTGAGAGAAGAGCTGGAGAGGATGTGGAAGGTGAAGGTAACAGTGGTCCCTGTGGTAATCGGAACACATGGGGCAGTGACCCCCAAACTGGGAGAATGGCTCCAGCAGATTCCAGAAATGACATCCAAGATCTCTGTTCAGAAGAGCACAGTCCTGGGACCAGCTAAGATACTGCACAGGACCCTCAAGCTCCCAGGCCTCTGGTAGAGGATACGAGCTCGGAAGAGGACAAAGACTGCCCACAGGGCGAGTGAGCACTGGACTCATCATATACTTTGAGAAATTTCTTTTTTTATTTTCCATCAAACAAGCTGCAGCAAGTGCAGCATGGGAGCCCATTACTGTATGTGAAGGTATTTTAAAGGTAAGAGTTGCAAGTTTGCATTGAATGTCTGATGAGTAGAGGTTGTCATAGGAACCTGTGATAAATCCCTGAGTTACTGTCCTGAACACATAACAGGGAGAACAATAATCTCTAAAATGTACTTTTTATCACCTGAAGTCGCTCAATAAGCTACTGAACAGGTAGGATGTGAATGTTATTGAGGAAAAGCTGAAAAAACTCCTAAATTAGTTATTTTACTCACATTTCACATTAATGCGTTTATATCCAGACTTCTTCATCCCCAGCTTATTTCCAGCTGTACAGTAATACTGTCCAGAGTCAGAGGACTGAATGGAGCTGAAGACAAGCTGTGAATCTTCACTGAGAGGTTTATGACCATCCTCCTTGTACCAGGTGTAATTAGCTGCTGGGTTAGCATCACTGCTGCAGGTCAGAGTCACTGAGCTGCCCTCCACTATCTCAGCAGAGGGACTCACTGACACAGAGGGAAGCTTTGGAGCATCTGAAGAAAAATAAAGCAAAACAAAAAACTAAATTAAACAAAATAGTTATGAAAAATAAAGTGCACTCTCTTTGAATTCCATGATTTTACATATCAGGACATGATAAAAAATCATCTGCTCCTTACCAGGTTCTAAAATGATTTATATACAACCACTGATGAACAACACATGATGCATCACACCATGTCATTATTTATTTGACAAAAACTAAGCCAAAATGCACAAAATGCATGTGCTGCAAATGATGGAGTAACTCGCTTAAATGCACTCATCAGCCACTTTATTAGGTTCCATTGCTCAGTAATCAGCCATTCAAATGGCACTAATTCAAAGCATTTAGGCATGGAGACATGATGACAAACTGCTGAAGTTCAAACTGAGCATCAAGTTTGAAGAAAAGTTTCATTGTTGTTGGTGCCATACGAGCCGGTGTGAGTGCTTCAGAAACTGATGATCTCCTGGGATTTTCCCGCACGACCGTCACTAGTAAGAGATGACTGTACTGGAAAATCCCAGAAGATCAGAGAATGGTCCGGAAAACAGAACACTTGCTGTGAGCGGCAGTTTTCTGGAAGAAAATGTCAGAGGTCAAAGGAGAATGGCCAGACTACTTTAAGATGATAGGAATGCAAAAGCAACTCAAATAACTGGTTGTTACAACCAAAGTACCAAGGTGAATGAACAACATTCAACCCTTGAAGGAGATGGGCTTTGGCAGCAACACTCCTGTCAGCTGAGAACAGGAAACTCTGGCTCCAATTCACACAGGCTCACCAAAATTGGAAAATACAAGGTTGGAAAAAAAGTTCAGGCTTGTGGTGGTGCTGTAATGGTGTGGGGGGTGTTATCTTGGCACACTTTGGGCTGCTTAGTACCAACTGAGCATTATTTAAACACCATAGCCAACCTGAATATTGTTGCTGACAATTTCTGCTCCTTTATGACCACAGTATGCCCATCTTCTGATGTCTGCTTCGAGCAGGATAACACACTCAAATAATCTAGTTTCTTGAAGATGACAATGAGTTCACTGTACTTAAATGGCCTCCACAGTCACCAGATCTCAGTCCAATAGAGCACATTTAGGATGTGCTGAAAGAGGAGAATCACATCCTGGATGTTCAGCTAACAAATCTGCAGCAGCTGTGATGCTGTCATAGATTTTCCACAGCGTACCTTTAAGGTGCAGTTATGTTAAATCTCTACTAGGTGGTGAAGTGTGAGTGAAGACTCCTGAGTAAACTCACACACTGATGGAGAGGGAAAC
>NC_044346.1:4980636-5033969 GCF_007364275.1 Archocentrus centrarchus
GTTGTTTAATAAAGTTTAATAAAGTTACATATGTAATATAAAACAGCCGGAGGTGTTTTTATTGTTTAACTTGAGTTGAAATGTGAGCACAGGCCCTGGTAATGACACTTTAAACGAGTCACTGACTCTGACAGCCAAGCTGTGAAATCACAGCACCATTGTACTGCAAATAAACTCCATCTGATAAAGTGACAGAAGTCTGTCAGTGAGTCCTAAAATTGTATTTCATTAAAACGTGAAGAATCTAGCTGTGAAAATACATTCAATCTGTTTCCAGTAACATTCAGAAAGTGGATCTTAAGACAAAAATGAGGAATGCAGCTTACTGCACTAAAACCTGGAAAAATGATCCTGACTGTAGAAAATACTTGAAATAAAATCATTTGCATTTAAAAAGTTTCAAAGGTTTTTAATGCACTGGGAGATTTTTAATTTGTGTTTAAAAAATGACTAAAATCCAGATAAAAGACTCCATAAGAAGCTTCATGCATTGCATGAAAAGCAGCAGCTGACTCACCTGAGTTTCACTCAGGATGAAGGACGTTTAGTGCAAATATTTGACAAAACACACCACTGTAAATATTCAGAAGTTGAATTTAGCTGCTCTGATCTCGCTGCAGACTGACTGTGTCAGTGAACTGTGTGTTCTGAAGTGCTGCGTGCTGATTCTGATGACCAAGTTACATCAGAACACTGAACAATCCAAAATCAGAGACCAGCAATTACTTAAAAACTTTTATTAAAATTAATGAAGCAGTCAAAAGATGAATGATGCTCAAACATGCTGAGTTCCCTTTTTAAGTTTATCACTGTCAATCTGCCATCACAGCCCTATAAGAACTGAGCACATATAGAAGTACTGTACATACAGTGTACCAACATGAAGAGTTTCCTCACTTTTATCTAATTAACCTTCTGTTGTCCAGTCTGCTAACTGTAAGCAAACATCAGCATTTTTTATGGGAGATATTCCTGTACTTCCTGTCAGCAACGACTGCATATTTACACATCCAGGAATGTTAGCTTTCATTTGGTGCATTGTTTTTGTCCACCTGTGAGTGCATGATCAGTTAGCTCTTCTATCACCTCTGCACTCACAAAAAATCATTCTTTGGATTTATTTAATCCTCTCATGTCAACAATTTCCACCAACCTCAGTTTCCTGGACAACTGCCTGTGTTACAGTACTTAACGATAGATTTCGTTACCATATCATCACCATTTCAACCTGTTTACAGTGTTTGACTGTTTCTAATGGGACCCAGTTCACAATGACACACTCACTCAGTTGGCTTCCTCTATCCTGGGGTTACAGGGCTGCTGCTGTGCTGTATTCTTCATGTCAACAAATCCTATCAAAGACCCACTGAACAACAACGGGGCTCAATGTTTAGAAACATAGGCAATACCTGTTAATATGTTGCTGCTTATGGCATTTTCATGTTATTTGTTATCAATACAAAACATACATAAAGTCCTCAGCCTCACAGTTCAACTGTATAACAACCATCAGCTGAAATACCCCAAGTAAAATAGTACACACACAGTTAACACTTTCTATTCACGCTAAACTGATCTGAGGAAACATTTCTCCACATCTGTCATTTATATGTGCCAGTGTCAAAATAAAATGTTACATTTTTATTCTTAATTTAATCATTCAAAAGCACGTCATAAGCAAACAAACCTTATACTATAGGAGTGATTAAAAATGTGTACATATAGTGTAGATATAGTGATACTATAGGAGTGATTAAAAATGATGGAAATGTAATAAAAAATGTGCTTCAAGTCATCTAACATTTGTGCATGATTGTTATGTAATTGTAACTTTCTTGTACAAAGACTGAGTGTGTGGAGATGGAAAACAACTACCTGTGTGCTGTGTTCAAGGTCATGATGCACTTTATGTGTCTCCATTATGACACGGGACCCTACGTGATGGTGAGAATGAACTCCCTACAGCTGAACAAATATTCTATCAATGGGCATAAGGAGCTGTTATCTTTAGTTTCTTTGTTTATGCTGCTGTGAAGACTGTTATGCTGTGTTGATCCCTTTGCAGCGGTTTCTTTCAGTCAATCTCAGAGAATCGTTTTGGTTTCAGTGCTCAGTTTATTTTTCCAATAACACACACCACTAGCAGTTAAATAACTGTTAAAGTTTCATTTTTCCAGAAATGGATTCATGGGTACTATAAACTGTGACATTAATAAGTCAAAGCAAGAAGCTGAATGAGTCTCTTAGCAATTTATTTTTCAGCTTTTTGTTTTTTTGGACATAACCCTATAAGAAATCATTTTGGTTGTTATTGTTTGCAGTGTTATTGTGATAACAGTGTTTTTGCAGCAATATAATAGTCTTTGTTTTCCAAACAATAACTCTACAATAAAAAGCAAACTCTGTGAAAGCTACATATTATAACAGTGAACAGTTGTTTTCTGAATTTGAAACTATGAAAAAGTTATTTTTGTGTCATTTGTGATTTGAAACTAGTAAATCTGCAGTCATTTTGTTTAAAGCAACTAATGTTCCTTCATAATAATGCCTGAAACCATGCCAGGACATTTCATAGCTAAACACACTTCAGATATTTTCAGCAATAGTCTTTTGAATCCACCCTATGTATGAACAGACGTTCATAAACCCTGCTGGCTCAGTGCAGGCGTGCTCACCATCACATGTGAATGAAATGATACCATAAAGCCTGTCTTTGGACACCACTCCTCCACCAGAGTCACCCTGTAAAACACACAGTTTTAATGAGAGGTTTTTTCACTAATATAAATATTTATCTTAAAATGACAAAATGTGTAACAATGGCAGAATAACAAAATATAAACCACTCACATGGCACGCATCCACTCCAGCATTTTTGGAGCACAGAACGCACGTCCAGGTCTGCTGTGAGGAGGGCAGGCAGCTACAGCTGTGACTGCACACTGGAGAGTATCTGATTGATCACCTTCTAAATGAGCATAAAAAACAAGTACCTTTATAAAAATGTTTTTTTTCTTTTTCTTTTGGAAAGTAGTATTATTTTTACAATAAATGAACCAAAAAGATTAAAAAAAAAAACTTGGAAGTTAATTGTTAATTTATGTTGTAACATTTCAACAGCTTTAAAGCATTTTGAGAATAATTTTTTCTTCTTTTAAGAACATTTTAAAGACATTTTTAGTCTTAAGAAAAATGATCTTCCAAATGTCAAACATGTCAAAATACAGTAAGTTGACAGTGATTATACAGTCAGATTTGGCAGAGCAGTATCAGTTTATAGGAATAAATAAATGTTATAAGATGAAATAAAATGCAGTGTAAATATGTATCAATTATAAACCTGTTATCAACTACACAAGCTAAAATACTGACACTGAGAAACAGATAAATGTGTTGATTAAATAAGAATCATCTCACCTCTTTTATTGTTTAGGAACCCATTGTTTTGGAGGGGCATAACCTGCAACCTGAACTGGTTCAGATCTGAAATATAATAAAAAGAATAAAGATGACATTCCTGGTGAGCTGGCTGTGTGCAGCAGGGTTTTAGTTTAGTCACATCAAGAGGAAGCAGATTTGCATGAGTTTAACCTCCTGCTCCGAAACTGGCATGGCAAGATTAGCTGCACAATTCAAGTTATTTGGATATTTGCAGTTTGAGGGTCCTCCTAGTGGTCAGTTTCAAGTATTGTAGAAAATGACCTCCAGTGAAAGAAACTCCTGGGATGAAATGGGACAAAAGAAGATTCATCAGGCGCCACATGGGTTACCTTTCCTGATTTAACAGTATGTGAACATACAACCAGTTTACTGCATGTTATCAGGGGTTAAGGTCTTGCTCATGCTGTTGAGGCCAGCTCTTTTTGTCAATGAGTTCTCCTGATGGTTCAGGGATTCTAACTTTATGTTCGCAAACCTGCTTCTATAATAAATCATTAGTCTACTAATTGACTGGCTAATGTCCAGTCACTGGATAACAAGCTGGACGAACTCAGGGCCAGGATACAGTTTCAGAGGGACATAAGGGACTGCAACATCATCTGTCTCACGGAGACATGGCTGACTCCCCTCATACCGGACCACGCCGTACAGCCGTCGGAGTTCTTCAGTGTTCATCGCACGGACAGAATGAGTGAGTCTGGAAAATCAAGAGGAGGAGGTGTGTGCCTAATGATTAATAACAACTGGTGTGACAGTAGGAATGTTGTCCTTCTGAAACAATCATGTTCACCTAACCTGGAGCTCCTAACCCTGAAAATGCCGTCCCCACTACCTGCCCCGCGAGTTTACTTCGGTCATCTTCAGCGCCGTCTATATTCCACCTCAGGCGGACACAAACACTGCACTATCCGAGCTACATGAGGCTATTTCCACCTATCAGGCTAACCAGCGTGATGCGGCTCTCATCGTAGCCGGGGACTTTAACAGTGCAAACTGAAAAAGCTGATACCGGAGTTGATTCAACACATCGACTGCCCCACCAGAGGGAGAGAGGGACCCTAGACCACTGCTACTCTCCATTCAAAGATGGCTACAAAGCAAAGCCTCTTCCGCCTTTTGGGAAGTCTGACCACACCTCTGTCCTTCTCATGCCGAAATACAAACAACGGCTCAGGCAGGAACCCCCTGCTGTGAGAGAAGTGACACGGTGGTCTGATCAAACAGAGGCCGCTCTGCAGGGTGCGTTGGATTCAACCGACTGGGACATGTTTCGCAGCAGCGGTGGGCGGAGACATTGAGGAGTTTACGGAAACTGTTGTGGGATTTATTGGGAAAGTTGTTGAAGGACACTTCACTTAGGAGGACCATCAGGACTTTTCCCAACCAGAAGCCGTGGGTGGATAAATCTGTCCGCGACGCCCTGAGGTCCCGCACCTTTGCCTACAACTCCGCCTTGCCTCTGGGAACATGAGGACTACAAGGTTGCATCATACAACGTCCGCGAGCGGTGAAAGAGGCAAAACATCGCTACGCCCGCAGACTGGAACAGCAACTACAACAGTCTGACCCCAGGGGACTGTGGCAGGGAACTACGCACCATCACGGACTACAAAGCACCACAACACACACCCGGTGAGTGCCGACGCTTCTCTGGCTGATGAACTCTACATCTTCTTTGCGCGCTTTTGAGTCGGGAAGCCGACAGCCCGCTGCGCTCCCCGGCCGGAGGGGCGGAGACACTCACTGTGACGGAGCGCGACGTGAGGAGGGCGTTTAGACGTGTAAACACCAGGAAAGCGGCTGGACCAGACGGTATTAGTGGACGTGTCCTTAAGACCTGCGCTGACCAGCTGGCACCTGTGTTTACACTGATATTCAACCTCTCACTGAAACTGTGTGTGATTCCCACCTGCTTTAAAAAGTCCATCATAGTCCCTGTCCCAAAGAAACCACACCCCAGCAGCCCCAATGACTTCAGGCCCATAGCACTCACCTCTGTGTGATGAAGTGTTTTGAGAGACTCATCAAGACATTCATCACCTCCTCACTGCCCACCACCCTCGACCCACTACAGTTTGCATACCGGCCAGACAGATCCACAGATGACGCCATATCCTTCCTCCTCCACAAGACCCTTTCACACATAGACACTGGTAAGGGGAACTATGTGAGAGTGCTGTTTGTAGATTACAGCTCAGCATTCAACACCATAGTTCCCTCCAGGCTGGTCTCTAAGCTGCTGGACCTGGGCCTGGGCCCATCCCTGTGCAGGTGGGTTCACAGCTTCCTGACCAGCAGACCACAGGTGGTACGAGTGGGTCACCTCACCTCATCCTCCCTCACCCTCAACACTGGATCCCCCCAAGGCTGTGTGCTCAGCCCTCTGCTGTACTCACTGTACACCCATGACTGCGTGGCCACGTCAGAGTCCAACGTCATCATCAAGTTTGCTGACGACACTGCTGTTGTGGGACTAATCTCTCACAATGAGGAGACAGCCTACAGGAGAGAGGTCTCCCGCCTGGAGAACTGGTGCCAGGAGAACCACCTCCTGCTCAACGTCAGCAAAACAAAGGAACTGATCGTGGACTTCAGCAGGAAGCAGCAGAGGGACTACCATCCACTTGTCATCAGTGGTGCTGAGGTGGAAAGAGTGGACACCTTCAAATACCTTGGAGTGACCATCTCACAGGACCTGTCCTGGACTCATCACATAAACATCACTGTGAAGAAGGCCAGACAGCGTCTCTACCTCCTCAGGCGGCTGAGAGACTTCAAGCTCCCACTCAAGGTGCTCAGGAACTTTTACACCTGCACCATCGAGAGCATCATGCGTGGGAGCATCACCACCTGGATTGGAAACTGCACCAAGCAGGACTTCATGGCCCTAAAAAGGGTGGTTCGTTCAGCTGAACGGACCATCAGAACCACCCTCCCCAACCTGCAGGACATTTACACCAAGCAGTGCAGGCTGAGGGCCATGAAGATCCTAAAACAGCCCAGCCACCCCGGACACTCCTCTCTTCTCCCTGCTCCCATCAGGCCGGCGTTACCGCTGCCTGAGGACTAAGACTGAAAGGTTGAAGAAGAGTTTTTACCCACAAGCCATCCGTCTGCTCAACTCTGAGCCCTAACTGGACCATTATTGCACAGTGTAAATATTATAATTTAAAAAGTGTGTATAGTGTATAGTGTATAGTGTGAATTACTTTTTTTTATTTTTATTCTTCTTATTTATATGTGTGTGTATATAAGGTTGCAGGTACAAAATACATTTCACTGTGCATTGTACTGTGTATAACTGTGCATGTGACAAATAAACACTATCTTATCTTATCTTATCTAATTAATGAACTAAAACCTGATTATCTGCATTATGCATCTACATCAAGAGGCTCTTCTTGAATGTGTAACCACTGTCTGTGTCTGTCTGCAGTTTTACTGCAGCAGTCTGGATTTGGGGTCTAACACAAGGCCACAGTCATGTGTCTATCTTGCCATTTGGTGGATAAAATACTGAAACAAAACCCACCACACACTGAACATCCTCAGTGGCCACTTCATTAGTTACATCTTGCTAGTACCAGGTTGGATCACCTCCAGTTTTGCTGAGCCTGTGTGAACTGTAACCTTGGTTTCCTGTTCTTAGTGGACACAAATGGCACCCGGTGTGCCGTCTTACCTGGTGTTCAGATGCATGTTTTTCTCCAGAGGTTGACCTTTTAAAGCGATACTGAACACTGCTGAAACAATAAAACCCACCTTTGTATGGATCCCACTCACTGCAATAATTCATGCTGCTTTTTTCCCCCTTCACTGTTACTAAAATGTCTCCCCATTTTTGTGAAGCGGCACACGTGCACTGTAGCCAGAGCCGGCCCAAGCATTGAAGGGGCCCTAAGAAAGATTTTTTGGGGGCCCCTTCATACCATTTCATTGTCCCCTGAACTTAATCGTTATTAATGCTGCAGGGTTAAAGTTGATTATTAATTTTTTTAGGATTTATTACTGTTTCAGCCTTTTCAGTTCAATTCCATTTATACAGTGCCAACTCACAACAAACAGTCGCCTCAAGGCACTTTATACTGTAAGGTAAAGACCCTACAATAATTACAGAGAAAACCCAACAGTCAGCCTAATCTTAAAAATAGAGAGGGTGTCTGTCTCCTGAATCCAAGCTGGGAGCTGGTTCCATAGAAGAGGGGCCTGAAAGCTGAAGGCTCTGCCTCCCATTCTACTCTTAAGTATCCGAGGAACCACAAGTAAGCCAACAGTCTGTGAGCAAAGTGGTCTATTCAGGTGATACGGTACTAGGGTTTAATATTTTTCCCGAAAATGACATGAATCAAATCCCGGGAAATGACGAGCCATTTCCCGGGAATCCCGGGAAAAAGTTTATTTATTTTTTTATTTTAATTAGGCCTTCTGTAGCCTGTGTCGGCCTTAACCTATTCTGATATTGTAGAGGTAGCTTTCCAGCTATGTCCTGTTATGCCCAGTAGGGGGTAACGTCGGCTTGATTAACGCAATAAAACCTACATCTCGACATTCGAGTGCTCGAGCTATGCGGTGTTGTATCGTTCCTCAACACTCCCTTAACAAATATAATTCGAATATTCCTCCATTGTACATGGAATTATACCAAGCTATTTTACGACTGCTGGTGCAAAACAATACGGTTCATCTCCACAGCATTGATAAAGGCTCAGCCACGCTGTCGTGGCGACATCTGTTGCGCTATATCTCCACCAGTGGAACGCTGTAATAGTCATTGAAAAGTTAACTACCGTACTTCACTATAATATGGCATAACACAGGGCCTTGAGTAATGCTCCACGACTTGGTCATTGCCATTCTGGCAACAGCAAATTTATAACACCGTGTCTGAGGGTTAAAGTAGGTTCGCTGTGAATCGTCTATTGAAAAACTGGCCAATCATTATAGCCTAAAAAATATACATTTTACTCAACTCCATTTTAAAAGCGAAATATGTTAAAGCAATCTATTTCATGATCATTTCTTCACCCATTAGGCCCGTATCCTAATTCATGATTGTTAGTAAGCGGCTGCAAACGAGGAAAAGAAACACTCGAAGTTAAACAGATATTTCTTTATTGTTCAGGGCAGGCATATTTTATAGGCTATATAATGCAATATAACAATATATAATAATATGAAATTATATAATACAAAATACCTTAGGGTAAACACATTGCCTACGATTTCAACAAATTAAAGAGGAAAAAAGTACAACTGTGTAATACCTCTATTAAAACGCTTGAGATGAAGGCTGAAGCCTTAAACGGAGGCTGAACGTGCCTGAAATGAAGAGTAATGCTTTTCGCATTAAACGAACCCTTCTCTCAATATTTCCTTTAAATTTAACATTCTGAAGTTTTCTTTTCTTTCTGAAAGTCAAATCGACGCGCGCGACTTTTTTCCCGGTTTCCCGTCTAACGTTTCCCGGGAAACGGGAAATTGTTCTGATCGCATTTCCCGGGAATCCCGGATCCCGGGATTAAACCCTATACGGTACTATGAACCAATGAAGAGATATGTGAGAAATATGCTCTCTTTCTAGTCCCTGTCAGTACTCTAGCTACAGCATTTTGGATCAGCTGAAGGCTTTTCAGGGAGCTTTTAGGACAGCCTGATAATAACAAACTGCAATAGTCCAAACTAGAAGTAATAAATGCATGAATAAGCTTTTTAGTATCAATCTGAGACAGAAATTTTAGAGTGTAGCCTACTCATTAAATTAGTGTTGTTACAAGTGTACAAATCTGGACAGTTAGAATAGTTTCTTCTGTTTTTTTAGGAAACTGACATTTGTAAAAATTAAAAAAAAAAAAAAAAAGTTTCATGACAAACGTGGGTGACCTTGGGGGCCCCCTGGTGGTCAGGGGTCCCTATGCAGCCGCATATGTTGCCTATGCCTTGGCCGCTCTGACTGTAGCTGTAGCTAAAAGGAGCCATGACCGACAAGCAAGAGAATAAATAGGTCCCTGTGACAGCTGGGAGAGACTCCAGCCCCCCCGCGACCCTGAACAGGATGAGCGGAAGCGAATGGATGGATGGATGGATGATATCACATCACACACTGTGGAATAATAATGCACTCCATGGCAACAAAGTCTAAACACTATACGATGGTAATATATATATATATATATATATATATATATATATATATATATATATATATATATATATATATATATATATAGGTAAGTGTAGTCGGATGGTAACTAAGAGAGGAAAAGTAGTTCGGCTAATACGGCTAATAAGTCAGTAATGACCTGATAACATCCAAAGCGGGTGAACTGGCAGTCATGCAATTTACCTGGACAGCAACGCGAATACGCGTCGCCATGGTCACGGCCGATGGGGGTCATGGGTACTGTAGTTCATTTATTTATTCATCGTTTGTTCGTGGATTTAACACAGAGAAAAAAAACGGCTTCAGACCACGGAACTCAGAAAAATTGGACACCGAATATAGCACTAAAACAATTCCATATGGATGTTGTTGTTTCCATGTGTAGAATGTTGCGAGCTAAAATGCACATTCTAGAATGCTGCCTTTGAGTTGCTTTGAAGTAGAACGACATCATCGCCCATCAAAGCGCTGGACAGTGACAGTGTGTCACCAGAGGGTATATATATATAGACCAAATGCAATAAGTTCCACTTTGTGATTTTGAAAATCAGGAGATTTAAGAAAACAGTATAAGCCTTCAGTATTGAAGTCGTTGAGCCAACAATAACGAAGATGAGTGATAACGAAGATTCGTGGGCAGAGAGTCGCACTCCGGAGGGAAATGAGAAAATCTTAATACAAAAAAACAGGAGTCTCACTGCTGAACTCACTGATCTCCAACGCCTTATTAAGGTAAAACATGAAGAGATCAGACATTTGTATGAAAAAATCACTGATCTTGAGTGCCAGGTGGATGAGGCTGTATATTTCAGAGAGTCCGAAAAGAAATTTCTGAGAGAAAGAAAGCAGAGAGAGATTAACGCAGTTCAGATGAAACTGCATGATCTTCAGGAAAAAGAAAAATTTCTCCTTGATAAAAACAACCGCATTGCTGCTGAGCTGATGGAGGTGAAGAGGCAGACAGACAAAATAAAGGAAGAGAATGTAGAGCTCAGGGATCAGCTGAGCTTGCTCCAGAAGGAAAAGATATTGGCTGACTCTGAAATGAGGAATCCTGCTGCAGAAGCGCCTCCTAACAGTGGTTTGGGGTTTTACAAATGCCTAATTGTAGCTTTGGGTATTGCCGTGGGGGGGCTTATAATTTTTTTAGCTTCCTAGGTTGCCTCAATGTTTTAAAGCTGCAATGCATGAATCAGCTTTTCTTCGAGGGACTGGGCCTGCAGTCTCCTCTAACACTACTGACACTTTCAGCAAGGTCCAGTTCTCTTTAAATAATGGACTGCTGTTTTCCACCTACAGTCCAACGAGCCTTCTGGTGCTTGTATTACCCAAGTCAAAGTAGATGTGTGTGCTCTTTTTCCTCCCCTCAGCCCCAACCGGTCGCAGCAGATGACTGCCCCTCCCTGAGCCTGGTTCTGCTGGAGGTTTCTTCCTGTTAAAGGGAGTTTTTCCTTCCCACTGTCACCAAGTGCTGCTCATAGGGGATCATTTAATTGTTGGGGTACAATACCACTCAAACATTCATATGAGTGGGTAAATGTGTCCAAGCTTTTGATTGACATTGTATAGGATTTATTTTAAATTGGCTTGAAAAAGTGAGGAACTCAGGTTCTCAGAACAACCGGCAGTTGTTTTCACTTTATATATAAATTTCTTTATTTCAATAAAAATACATTTCTACACAATTACAACCTATCCAGCATTTGTTCAAAAATTCTTTCATTTTGCAAAGTGTCTCTGAGGTTTTTCAGCAGCTTCTTGTTTTTACTTGTCTCTTGGATTAAACGCTCTCGTTGCTCCTCCAGCTCCTTCTTCTCAAAGCCCATGATAAAACTTATCAAGCAGTTTGCTGATTACCTCAAAGATGTAACAAAAGATTCACAAAAGATGTTTCTAAGCTACAAGCTCTTGCATAGGCAATAGACTCTATTAAAATTTGGATGGCACAGGCAGTTGTCCAGGAAACTGAGGTTGGTGGAAATTGTTGACATGAGAGGATTAAATAAATCCAAAGAATGATTTTTTGTGAGTGCAGAGGTGATAGAAGAGCTAACTGATCATGCACTCACAGGTGGACAAAAACAATGCACCAAATGAAAGCTAACATTCCTGGATGTGTAAATATGCAGTCGTTGCTGACAGGAAGTACAGGAATATCTCCCATAAAAAATGCTGATGTTTGCTTACTGACAATTTTCTCCAACTTAATGAAGAGAAAACAGAAGTCCTTGTTTGTGGCCCCCACACATTTGTGCCTAAAGTAATGGAAACTCTAGAGTCCCTTCCCACATTTGCTACATCTATCCAGAATTTCTGCTTCACTTTGGATGCTCATGTTAAATCTCTGATCTGCTCTTGCTTCTATCCCTTTAGAAATATTGCCAAGTTGAGTTCTATTGTGTCACGCTGTGAATTGGAAGTTTTTCTTCATCCCTTTATTTCATTACATCTGGATTACTGTAATTCATTGTTTACTTGTCTTCGCAAAGCTTCCTGGTCATATCTGCAGGTTGTTCAGAACGCCACTACGAGGCTCCAAATTCTTCTAAATACTTGCATGTAACACCGTTGCTAATTCAGTTGCACTCACTCCCCATTAACTTTGGAGTCCACATTAAGATTCTGGTTTTGACTTTTCGAGCTCTTCATGGACGGGCACAAGCATACATCACTGAACGTTTACGTCCATAATCCCCAGCAGGTCCCTGATTTCATGTGCTCAGCTAAAAACATCTTTTTAAATATACTTCTGGGTAACTTATGTTTTTATGTTCTAGTAATTTGTTGTGAACGCACTTTGTGATATTTATCTTGAAAGCTGTTATATAAATAAATTGTAACAACTTTGGGTGACTCAATACTAAATCACATGTAATTTAAACATTAAACATGTTGTGGATTAAAGCATAAATATTATTCAAAATGAAAACTGGCTTATGCTGTTGGTTGCAGAAACCCAGTGCATTTAGGCAGAGATGACCTGCTGAAGTTCATGCTGAGCATCAGAATGGGGAAGAACGGTGATTTAAGTGACTTTGAACTTGGCATGGTTGTTGGTGCCAGATGGCACTGCGGATCCACTGGGATATTTCTGTAAAACCATCTCTTGGGGTTTACAGATAATAGTTTAAAAAAAAAAAAACTATTGAGTTGGAGTTCTCTGGGCACAAATGCCTTCTTGATGCCAGAGGTCAGAGTGTCACAGTAACTCAAATAGCCATTTGTTACAAACAAGGTATGAAGAAGAGCATCTCTGAGTGCGTAACATGTTCAGCCTTGAAGCAGATGGCTGACAGCAGCAGAAGACCACACTGGGTGCCACTCCTACATTGGAAAAACATTGCTTGGTCTGATGAACATTTGGATGGTAGGGTCCGAAATCGGCATAAACAATATGAAAGCATGGATCCATCCTGCCTTGTATCAACAGTTCAGGCTGTTGGTGGTGGTGTGCTGGTGTAGGGGATATTTATCATTATATCTCAGTTATTATTATTTTAAGATTCTATTACTGAGTGAGATTACCTAAATTCAGGTTAGGTGGGAAAAACTGACAACACTGCTTCAGGGGTCTTGAACCTGCAGCTCAGTAACCATATATGGCTATTTTGCTCATCATCAGTGTCTCCCAGTGGCAATGACAAAAAAAATAAAAAAAAATAGATCAATATGAACATTTATTTTGCTGAACCTATTGCGGTAGCTATCATGCATATGTAGGCCTGCACATGAACAGCTGGTCCTGAGTGCCCCTAGCTATGCATTCAAGATCCCCATTCTGCAGTCTTTTGTTACAGCAGGTAAAAAAAATTAATAAGTTAAAGACAACAAACCACAGAGCACAGTCTGATGTAAACAAAGGCAATAAAGGGACACCTTTGAAATGCAAAAGACAAAAAAACTTCATTTTCCTTGTCCACATAAGAAAATCGCCCTGGAAGGAGTTTTTCAAAAGCTCAATTTTGAGGTGCCTAAAATGCTGTCATTCATTACTGTTCTCGAATAGAAAGATTGTAGTCCTTTGTTAGTGTTTGTGAGCAAAAAACTAATATTTGAAAACTTTGTTTCTGGACAGATTTCAAACTAGTTATTAATGACACAACAGCAGCAGACAAGAAAGGCATGAGGCCAGTGTCACAATTTTAAGGAAGTAATCTAGATGAGCATCAAACTGTAATGTCTTCTCATTTTCATGCTCCACTTCTCCACCTAGTGCCTACATGGGACTGTATCCTGTAACTGACCTGCATCTCTGTGCCTTTCTGTGGGAGCTTTGTTGCATTCTAAGTGAATATCTAATTCTTGTGATTAAGTAAAATAATAACCTCAGCAAATTTCCAGCATAGTTCTGCTCAACTATCAACTAGAAACAAGTCTAACCAAAGAAATAAATGGACTAATTCATTGAGTAAATGAATGGCTCTTTAATGTCCACAGGGTGGCAGTGCAGTCCTCTGTGCTTTCAGTGATTTGCATCACAGTTTTATGGCAGTCATGTGGACACCCAAAAGCATCTGCATGCAAGATTTCCAGACATTCAGTATAAGTTCAACTTCAAATTTATAGGGGGTCACTAACATTTGTAATTTACAGTCAAGCTGTGGTAATTACAACGAGGAGCTAATATCCTTCAGATAATGAACTTGCTAAGTGCTATTGTTAGGTTATTGGAATATTTTCCTGCATGCACCATACTTAAGTTTAAAGGTACAACTTATCTAAGATCATAATGGATGTTCATATTTGACATGGCCAGTGTTTTTGATCTAGCCACGGGGTGGAGTAGGAGGAAGAAGAAGGAGAATGTTTTTCAGTTCAATTCAGTTCAGTTCAGTTTTATTTATGTAGTGCTAATTCACAACAGTCACCTCAAGGCACTTTATGCTGTAAGGTAAAGACCCCACAATATTGTGAGGTCAAAATAATGAGGTCTTGCCTCTGTATGATGTCACTGAGAGTGACGATCCCTAACATGGTTCCCAATATGGTCATCTCTTCCAGAGCTGTATGCCTGAGACGTCCTGTACACAAGCTCTTCAAACTTTTTGTTCACGAGGAGCAACCAATCTGAAAAAAGTTGTCATAACGGAAGAGGAGCTAAAACAGTTTGTTTCAGTGAGAAGATGAACTGAGTGTCCAAGAATAAAAATATGTGACTGGAAATTAGTATAATGGGTGCCTTTAAATTATAATTAATATTAATATTGGTAAAACTAGGATTAGAGTTGGAAAATAAAATGATCTGACTGACTCTCCCTGTTTCAGCCCACCACTTTGGAGAGGCATCACTACATGTCACCTGGGGTTCTAAGGCTGTTCTACAGGTTAGGTTTAGGCACTGAACCCAAAGTTTAGGGTTAGCGGTAGAGTTTGGTTAAAGGAGAAATTTTGCCTGCTTGGAATGCCCCCCCAAAAAAAAGCTTTCAAAAGAAAAAAATTTAAAGCCAAATTATGCGAGACCTTGTTTCTAGTTTCTGAAAAGTTTAGCTTGCAGCTAAAACAAAACCCATGGCAAACCCTGTGATGCTGGACTGTGACCCAGGATTATGTCTGGTACCCATATGGTAGCTTCGGAGCAAGTCCTCTCTAGCTCGGTCTGGAGCTGGGACAGCCGATTGTTTTTCTGCATTAGCAGCAAGTTACATTGGTTCTCCAGAGTTAGCAGGGCGTTCTTCTGCTGGTCGACCTCGTCCTGCAGCTTAATCTCCTTCTGACACAAGTGCTCTCGAAAATGGAGTTGATTCTCTACATAATCTGCGAGCGCCTCGACATCCTGGACATCTTCAGACTGTAACACACAGACATACACACACTCGCAACATGCCAGCAGTGTTTTTGGCAGAGGAATCACTGCTAACATCATTAATAACTGATGCAATACTTACGGATGGATTGATCTTGATTGGCTTTTGAGCGTATATAAAAGATGAGCGTAGTTGCTATGATGTCACCAAATCATTTGACATGTAGTGAGCACAGGAAGTTGAAGGAAGCAGGAAGTTTATGGGCGTTTACACATGGTCTCAATGACTTCCACTAATCCCCATCCACTTCCATCCTTCATCTTTGTGGCATTATATGTATTTATACTGTTTATTCAATACTTACCTGTAATTCTGTGCTCATATTTTGTAATATTAATGAAGTTTGGTCTGTAACTGATAAGTTGTTTCAAATATTTTTATTAGAAGCACAGCACAAAAGTATAACGGCCCCATAAGACTTATGCTTCGTTTTGTTTTGTTTTACAATGCCCCTAGGGCATCTGCACACACAAATACAGCAAATAAAACTTAAGACCAAGTTATTAACCACAATAATAATAATGTTTAGACATTCAAAAAACAAAACAAACAAAGAAAGAAAAACAAAACAAAAAACAAAACAACGACAACAAAGTAAGTAATTGAAGACAAGCTGGATTAAAGGTAAACAAAATCAGAGTAAATACTTACATAAACAATATAAATCCCCTCCACCCCCAACCCCCTGACTGCAGAATTAAACATCACCAAGATAGAAGAGTAAAGGTTTCCAGATTTGATCAGACTTATTGATTTGGCCAATAATGCCATATCTTATTTTCTCCAGGTGAAGTGTGCTTGTTAGCTCTGTAAGCCACAACCTAAACACAGGAACATCTTTGCCCTTCCAGAACTGCAGAATACGTTTTTTTGCAATGATTAATGCATATGATAATAGGCATTTTTGTGACTTCCGTAGGCTTTGTATTTCTTTGGCAGTTCCAAAAATGATTACCACTGGACTTGGGCTTATTGTAACTTTTAGGACATTGGACAGGAATGTAAAAATGCCACACCAAAAACCTTGAAGTTTTGAACACAGTGCAAAGCTATGCAGCAAAGTACCGTGTTGAGTCGAGCACTTTTCATAAAGAGGAGAACAATCAGGATAAATTTTATGAATTTTCTCTCTTGAGTAGTACAACCTGTGTAAAATTTTAAATTGTATCAGAAAATGACGAGCATTTACAGAAATTGTACCTATGTTGCGCAAAGCTTCCTGCCAAGTATCCTCAGGCAGAGAAGTCCCAAATTCTTTCTCCCACTCTTCTTTAATTGAGACTGTAGAGGAAGAACTAATTTCTTGTAGTGAACTATAAAATAATGAAGTTCTCTGTTCAGGCCCAGGGCGTTCACTTAGACAAACGTCTAAAGCAGCCATCACCAATAGGCGGACCTCGGTCCGGATCCGGACCGAAATGATGTCTCAAGCGGACCAGAACCTAATACCAAAACAGAAATAACCACTTAATTAAAATCTTGTTGAGTGCTTTCTGGTTTACAGTCCTTATGGTAGTAGTGAAGCGTCCAAGCAAACCCACTGACCAATTGCATGCGAGTTTGGCTATTCCTTCAAAGAGTTCAGTTTGTTTTTGTCCAACATTCGCTGTGTTCTGATGTTTTACACCACGTGTTCTGCACTGAAGCTGAAGTTTGTTGTAGAGTTTATTCAGTTTTGGAGTTCATGTTTTTCTTTATGTTTCTCCTTGTTGATGTTCATGTGTTTCCTTAATATTACACACATTAAACACGTAGCGCTGCTATTTTGTGAACAGTTGGTTGTTGAATGCAGTTTTTTAAATGGTATCTTTTGTCGAGTTATTATTACACAATAGTCATATATATATATATATATATATATATATATATATATATATATATATATATATATATATATATATATATATATATCACATTAAATAGTTGGACTTCCGGACCTTGGCCTCATGAAATTTTGTCTGACTGGACCTCTTTAAATTTTATTTGAATACCCCTGACCTATAGAAAAGCACACAAAGCAGCAAAGCTTTAAATTACTGAGGAACGCTTGTAATGACTTTCAGGACAATAAGCCTCAAAGGTGCTTATGGTGCTCAATTATGTTTTTAAAAATAGGTTAAAACTCTCCAAAATGAACCAAATGTATCAACAGAATCTGAAGAAACAACTGCCACGACTTCATATCCAAAACATCTGCGTTAAAGAGAAATGAACTGCAGCTGATCTACGTCCACGCTATGTAAACCCAACTTGTATGGAGCTCCAAACCAGGCATGGCACAAAAATGATGTGTGGAAGTTTGGGCTCAAACAGAAAATATACATTCTGGGGACGTGACTACATGGGACCTTTAAAGTCACATCCACATTAGCTTCACTTTGTTCTGTCCATCTTTTATATACTATCAGTGGGTGTACCATTAACATTGGCTACCTGCTAATCCTTATATTGCCAGAAATATGAGAAATCCACACCTGCGTGCACTCCTTACACTTGGCTTTAAGCTGTAACAACGTCCTTTCTGTCTTCTGTATTTCACAGAGGCTAGCAGTCCTGTCACGGAGTTCTGACATCTTCCTTTGGCAGAGTAAAATATAATTAGCTGTGATATATAATGTGCTGTCCTCACAACATGTGAGCCAGTATGCTGCTAGACAGCCAGCGAACAAAATAGCTCCACACAAGGCTTGCTTTTCTTGTATCTTATGGAGTTCTCTTTTAATAGCTTTCTTTTTTGTAACTGAAAATACAGAAATAAGAAGAAAAATGAATCAGAAACTGTTAAACATATCTTGCAGGAACTGCTGATACACTCCAGCCACATGAGGTCTAGCATTGTCCTGCATTAGGAGGAACCCAGGGCCAACTGCACCAGCATATGGTCTCACAAGGTGTCTGAGGATCTCACGTCAGTACCTAATGGCAGTCATGCTACCTCTGGCGAGCACATGGAGGGCTGTGCGGCCCTCCAAAGAAATGCCACCCCACACCATTACTGACCCACTGCCAAACCGGTCATGCTGAAGGATGTTGCAGGCAACAGATCGCGCTACACGGCGTCTCCAGACTCTGTCACATCTGTCACAGGTGCTCAGTGTGAACCTGCTTTCATCTATGAAGAGCACAGGGCGCCAGTGGCGAATTTGCCAATCCTGGTGTTCTCTGGCAAATGCCAAGCATCCTGCACGGTGTTGGGCTGTGAGCACAACCCCCATCTGTGGACGTCGGGCCCTCATACCATCCTAATGGAGTCGGTTTCTAACCGTTTGTGCAGACACATGCACATTTGTGGCCTGCTGGGGGTCATTTTGCAGGGCTCTGGCAGTGCTCCTCCTGTTCCTCCTTGCACAAAGGCTGCTGGGTTGTTGCCCTCCTACGGCCTCCTCCACGTCTCCTGGTGTACTGGCCTGTCTCCTGGTAGCGCCTCCAGCCTCTGGACACTACGCTGACAGACACAGCAAACCTTCTTGCCACAGCTCGCATTGATGTGCCATCCTCAATGAGCTGCACTACCTGAGCCACTTGTGTGGGTTGTGGAGTCCGTCTCATGCTACCACGAGTGTGAAAGCACCATCACCAACATTCAAAAGTGACCAAAACATCAGCCAAAAAGCATAGGTACTGAAAAGTGGTCTGTGGTCCCCACCTGCAGAACCACTCCTTTATTGAGTGTGTCTTGCTAATTGCCAATAATTTCCACCTGTTGTCTATTCCATTTGCACAACAGCATGTGAAACTGATTGTCAATCAGTGTTGCTTCCTAAGTGGACAGTTTGATTTCACAGAAGTTTGATTTACTTGGAGTTATATTGTGTTGTTTAAGTGTTCCCTTTATTTTTTTGAGCAGTGTATATGTAAACTTCTTTAAATTACAGACATAAGACTGGCCTTGTCCATGATCTCCACTTAAATTTAGATGTATATTGTATACTCTACAGTCAACTCTGTGTGGTTCCACTAAAGGCTTTACTGACTCATTTGTATTTTTTTATTTTTTTTGGCTTTAAATCTAGAGTCTGTCAGTAAAGACATTTGACGGACTTGTTAAGAGTATAGGTTTTGTTCAAGCCGAGGACAAGCATTTTTATGTCCTTGCATCAATGGCTGTCACTGAGGAGGAGAAGAAACAGATAGAGGAGGCCACAGTTGGGCAAACAATGAATACATTGTGATAAGAAAGTGGATTGGTAAAAAACTTCCGTGCCCCTGCAAACAGTTCAGTGCAGCTTAAGAAAACACATGGAAATCGACTTTATTAAAATATACTCCATGGGTTAAATGCAGAGAATGAATTTCACTGCATGTAAATGTATGTGACAAATAAAGCTCTTTCTTCTTCTTCTTTCTTCTTTGTTTGGCAAAACTTACTTGTGTTTTGTCTTTTTTGTGTGTTTTCTAAAGCTGCTACAAAATAAGCTTTCAGGGCCACTAACAAAACAAGATAAGCTTAATCAGTTTTTGGTATAAGAAAAAAATGACAAATTACCACCACTGCTCTTGCTAACATAGAGGGTTTGATTTATTATGCATATCTGTTAGTTACCCAAGAAATTTTAGCGAACTGCATCTTTTACTTTGTGTTTCTCTATAAAAGGTCGGCATATCGCAAGAAGTGACTCACAGCCAGCAACTTTGGTTTGGTTCTGGGTGCAGTCCAGCAGTGCTCATACCCTCCTTCCTTATTCAAAACCCTGCTTGGCCAGTACAACCTCACAGAAGGCTCTAAAGTAAGTTGTGAGTAACAAGGGGTCTGTGCTTCTAAGAATACATTTCAGACTAAGTTTTATTTTCACCCCCAAAGGCATGTGACTGGGGAATCCTTCACGAGCCAAAGGCCAAGCAGCTCAATACTGACTGCACTGGTGCGGCTATCAAGGAGAGGGGACTGTTTTTATCTGACAGTGGCCTGCTTGGTGGTTCTCCAGATGGGACTATCTCTGATGACTGCATCATCGAGGTGAAATGTCCATGGTCAGCCAGAGCCAAAACTCTCTTGCAGGCAGCAGAAAGTAAGGACTTTTTTCTGGAAGTGGATGAAGCAAGTGGTTCCCTGGCACTCAAAAAGACTCATAACTACTGACAGCAAATCCAGGGAAACCTACATATCACAGGAGCTAACAGTTGTCAACTTATTATTTGAACTACAGTTGACTTTGTGATCTTGCCTGTTCAGAGAGACCAAACCTGGGCAGTTAAAATCCAGACTTTGGAAACATTTTACCGGGATGTTTTCTTGCCCAAGATTTTGTCAGAACTATAATTTGATATCTGCATTTGGGATGCACCAACCCAACTGTTTCTAGTCCATTTTTAATATTTATTCCTTTGCTTTGGATACCTACAGAAGCCGAGAGCGGCCATGGGACGTATAAACTATTTTCTGATGGTTTTCTCGAGATAACGAGTTATTTATTTATGTAGCTTTATCAGCAGCTGCATCATCAATATTGGTCCAAAGAGAATCTCGTTAGGGAACAGAATGATCTTGGCAGGTGGCTTTGAAAATGGTGAAGAGGTCAGAAAGATTAGCAAGTCAAGTACTGACTGTTTGACAGAATTTTACAGTGACCAGGAAGAGGCTGACACAAGGCTGGTGTTACATGTAATACACCTTGCACCTTCACATTCATGTCTCATTGTAAAATGTAACAGTCACCTGTCCAAGCCTCTTCTCTGGGACCCAGGGAGGATGGAGGCTCAGGGAAGATGGGTTCATTGAACCTGTTATGTATCAGAAGGCATCAGCACCTAAAGAATTCTGTGACCTCACACACCTGTACTGTAAGGATGGCAATTGCAGTGAGATGATTATTTGAAAGAGTGGCAGTGATATGTTTCAGTTGTGACATCATGGGGAGCCGAATTCACCAAAGTAGTTATTGGAGATGGCCTAGCCCCAGTATAGCTACCAAAAGCAGCATGTGTTCTGGTTGCTGCTGAAAGCTCCAGGCTTGAAACTGGACACTGCAGCTCGAGAAAAGGAGTAATTGAACCTCCACACTTGTTTGTTTTGTTGGATGGCCTTTTGTTTGATTTGAGTTCTGCTCCTGATTTATACTGTGTGTAGTTAAGTTATAGTTTTATTAAAAAAGACCCATCAAGGCCAAGCTGTTATCCTATCTTGTGGTTTCCTGTCCTACTCACTCATCCCTGGTGATTTTACCAGTACAGATTAGTATATTGCAATGAAATGCAGTATATTCATTCATTTTTAAATGACTATGCATGGTATATTTACATATTTGGTATTGCTGGATTTAGAAAACAAGCACATTAATTCAACAAGCCTACTGTGTTTTATGACAATACATGCAGGATAATAAAGCTTGGGACTGGAGACTCAATTTTCTCAATACTTTTCTATTGGGGCACTTCATACATTAAGTGACTTAACACCCTGATTATGCAGGCCACATTTACATATTTGGTATTGATGGATTCAGCACAACCTCACCTTTCCAACAAGCCATCATATGTGTTTCTATGACAAACTTTGGCAAAGCAATTACAAAGTAAATGAAAACATTTTGCATAGATATATTTTTTTCCATGTTCGCCTATTTTAGATATGTGTTCCAATGTCTCTATCTACCCCATACTTTAAGATATTCCCATCCAGTTTTTTCTAGTGGGTAAAGTAAAATCCTGACTACATACATGCCTATTCTGAAAGCTCTCAGGCCTTGTGTTATTATTAATCTACATCAGTTTTTGTGCATTAACCCCCATGCGGATAGGCTGTACTTGAGTTCTTTTTTAGTTTTGGGGTATATAGCAATATCTGTCAATTTAACCATCTTGGCATAAAAATATTTTTGGCCAAGAATCCATTTCATATAGGGGAGGCTTTAGAGATGAGGAAAAACATGGTTGAGTTTAGTTCTACCTCCGGTAGGGGTATGTCAAAATTTTGGGGGTATTGTCACTAGCCTATTAATGCTGTAAGGCTTTTTATTCACAAGCATTATCCTAAATACGTTTCAACTGCAGGTCTATTTTTAGTTTAATCAGGGAATAAAGCATAAAAAAACATTTTGACGGAGCCCCTCGGTACTGAGTGGAGGCTTCTGGCACTACGATTGCTAGTGCTAATGACGGCCCCCCTCTAGCAAACTGGCAGTGACCTGAGGTTTGTGACGGGTGAGGCACAGACTCGTCTGGAGTTGGACATTCACATATAGGAACCCCAAATTATGTCAATGGTTAATTATGCTTAACTCCATACTGTTCAACAATGATGGCATGAAAAACAAAATATTTAATGTGAGGTCAAACTTTTTTTTTTTTTTTTTTTTTGGGGGGGGGGGTCTCTTTTTAAATAAATTAAAAAGAAAAAATGTATCATCTTACCCTTATTGGAAGATTGGTACGGTACCCCCCCGTGTATTTTCACCATGCATTTATGACCGATTATAAAGAATAAACATGTCATACACATTCATTCAGTATATTAGACAGACTGTGGGACATCAGCATGTGCAGCACAGGTGTAATCAAACATGTATATTGGTGATATAAAGAGCGACAGCAATGGGCATGCTCCATTTATTGTATGTGACACAGCGCCACTAGAGGTGAGCCACAGTACTGCACTGGTTCACCCCGCATTTCTTACATGTGTTTGAAGAGGCGATGCGTAAATTTCGCGCATTTGACCATTAAAGTGTTGAAATAATTAATAAAACAGTTTTATAGACCAGTTTGATAGAACACTCAAGTGGTCAAATATATTTTCTCTTATCATTGTTGGTATTTTTTACTTGCCATGATGCCATCATGGCATCATGACTTGTACCAAGTCACACAGTACACACAGTGTATCCCATTAGTTTATCCAGCTGTAAGATCCTCTAAGTTAGAAATCCTTTTTCCATACTTTTTACAAAGTTGAATTTATCTGCATATTATCTCACAAATTCAGTATCTTTATAAGCCTCATTGGTAAGCCCATAAAATGCTACTTAGATTCAAGCAAAGGATAAGACAGGTAAACAGGTTTTTTGTGAAGTCTTGTTCGAGCTGGTTTTTCATGACCCAGACTCCTCTCATCCACAGTGAAGCCTGTTGTCTCTCCTGATGCTTTAATTATACGTCCTTGTGGCCGTTCCTCAAGATAAGATGTACTGGAACAGAGAAGTTAGTCTACTACTTTCTGATCAGTTGCTCTCTGTCTAATGTATTATTTAATTGTTTATTATTTAGTTGATCCACTGTTTATTAATTAATTTACTGGAGTTTACCTTTAAATATTTGTCACTGAGTAAAAAATAATCCCTAACAGATACCTGAACTTTTCTGACTTGTAAACACAATTTGCCAGATACACTAAGTGGTATAGAACATAGCACAATATTAAACTGTCTGATTCTCATAACTCCAACATTAAATGATCAACAATTCACTCTCTCTGCCATCTTTGGGCAGGAATGTTGTCTTTTAACGCATGCGCAGTATGACATGCGATAGTTAGAGATTTGTACTTGTAAATTTGTGATTTGTACTTTGTAGCTTGTATTCCGAGTACCTGTCAAGTTTTGTATTTCAAAATAAGGGAAAATTTCTGCTTAACAGCATTCACAGTAGTTACATTACTCTGACTATTTCAAGATTCACTCATGACCATTCTAAGAGCAGCAGGTGCCTGTCTCCATGGCAACCTGGTGAATTGATACTTTGTTGCTTTGATGATGTCATAGAACATGTCATGACAGAAGTTCTTAGGCCACCTTTGAAACTTTCTTCCACTTTAGTTCTGAGCTGACAGCAAAAGAGTTCTCAGCAGTTTCCTGAACAATATCAGTTTAACATGGCAATGAATGAACCAGCCTTCCCCCACAATAATCTTCACATTGGTGTAGGAACCATACTGGGAGACTTCTACAGAGTCGAGGCTTTCCTCGGAGAGGGCTGCTTTGGTTTTGTAACCAGATGTCTCAATACTGAAACCAACCAAGCTGTGGCTATTAAAGTCAACAAGAACATCCCTGCCATTCGGCAACAGGCACAAAAAGAGATATCCATGCTCGAGCAACTGCAAGACTTGGATCCAGACAGCTGCAACATTGTGAAATGGAATGGCTTTTTCCTTGACAGGGAGCGTATATGCTTAATTTTCGAACTACTCGATCAAAGCCTGCATGATTATATACGGGATCGCTACATCCATGGCCTTCCCATAAGTCAGCTGAGGCCAATTTTATATCAGCTGATAAATGCCCTGTCTCATCTGAGTTCCAAGGAAATAGTACACACCGACCTCAAAACAGATAACCTGATGGTTGTGGACCGCGATCAGTTTCCAGTCAAAGTCAAAATTATCGATTTTGGACTGGCACGTAACGTGTCTTCATTGAAGCCAAATGACAGGGTGCAGAACTGTTGGCACAGGGCGCCAGAGGTAATGATTGGTGCTCCATTGAATCAAGCCATTGACATGTGGTCCCTGGGCCTGATAGCTGTAGAGCTGGCCACAGGGCTGCCACTCTACCCTGGCATCGGGGAGTTTGATGTTCTCAGATTTATAATAGAAACTCAGGGCCAGCCACCACAGTCTGTCCTAGACCGTGGAATTGATACAGAACGTTACTTTGTAAAAGACAGCGGCAGCAATCGGAGTTGGAGATTTAAGTCTGTAGAAGAATTTCAATATGAAACAGGATATGAAGCGGAAGAAAAACGATATTTTAAGCTTAAGAGTCTTGATGATCTTAAGGAATTAATAAAAATCAGAACAGGAGACCATAGTGGTCAGGATTTGTTGGTGAGCCTGATTAAACAGATGCTGCACTTAGATTCCGCCCAGCGCATCACACCCTTGGGGGCTCTCGAACATCCCTTCTTTAACTCCGGCCTCTGACAGAATTCCTCCAGAGACCCTTGCATGGACACAGAGAACACAGAAGACCAAAGCCTCGTTCTCTCTCAGCAGCCTTTCCAATGGCAGTAAAAAAGGCCATACAGCATTGACTGAAGTGTCCAAAACCCAGCTGCATTCCACACTGGAAAACCCAATACTCATTTAGTTACAATTACACCAGCCCATTATTAAGTTGCTCCAAAAAATGTCATTTGGGCTTTTTTTTTTTTTTTCTTTCATTTTCACTTTCCCCTCACTCAACAAGTGGTTCTGCTGGAGGTTTCTTCCTGTTACCAGGGAGTTTTTCCTCCCCGCTGTTGCCATGTGCTTGCTCATAGGGAATCATCTGATTCTTGGGGTGGGGGTTCTTGTGGAAATTGAAAGAAAAAGAAAAAGCCTATTTAACAACAGATATAATCCTGACCTTGAACAAGTAACCATCATATTCAAGCGTCACTGAGGAGCAACAATTATTTGTAAAAGGAAAATGGGCTAAACTAAAAGTTTGACCTTAAATTTGAGTTTTTCTATCTGGGTGGTCAATACTTAAAACTGTGTTACTGTTTTAACATACTGTTGTAACTGTTTTAAGTCAAATTAAATAAATAAAAATTAAAGATCAATTAACATCAAGTGCTGTTTTGTAATTCTTGTATAACCTCAGGAAACTCAACTGTCACTTCTACAGTTAGACAATATTTAGTACACAAAACATCTTTTAGGGTCATCCACATTTCACACTCTGCACACGGATGTCAAAAATGAAATGAAACTGAAATACAAGGCATTTCACGTTCTGGTCTGATAAAATGAAGAATAGAAGCGGGTTTGACCTTTGACCTGGGGGTCGAGCACTCCTTTGAACAACTGTACCTACATACTGTAACATACTGTACCTCGCGTGTTTACCTGTGCAGAGTAACAATCAGCGGAAAACAATAAGCAGACGTTCCAACAAAAACACAACTAGTACAACGTGAGGGTGACTCGGTAACTGAAGTCAGACTGTCCAGCAGCTTTCTGTTGCATTATCTCACAATTACCCCTAAAAGTTGAAAAAAACAACGAATACACACTTTTTGGTTTTGTTTTATCGATCTGACATGAGCGCTAATGTGAGTTTCCCAGCTGTCCTTCAACCGGAACTCCCTCTTGCTCGACAGATTTAATCCCAGTGCCTCAGGTAACTGCAGAAAAAAACTAACATTACAGTTTCATTACTTACCATGTCGGATAAACTACCAAAGAACAGAAAAAATAACACACTCCCCACAAACCACAGAAGTTGACGCACTTAGTTTTCCAGTGAGCGGAGCGCACATGTCCACAGCCCTCCTTATTTATGCAAAACATTTAAAGGATTAGCTACTAGGTATTGTTTTGTGAGTAAAATCATTGTACTGAATTATATTACTTAAAACTATGAGGTGAAATTAACACCATCACACAAGGCTGTGATGATTATGTATCCAAAAATCAAAACATTCAGTGCTCTGAAAGCATTATTTGTTCAGGTTCCTTTATGCACACTTTACAAGCTTTGTCCCAATAAAGTTCACAGATTAAGCAAAATGGATAAGCAATGCAAAATCCCACAGACTGAAGGAGATAACTCAGAAAACCTCATCCGTACAGATCAACAACTACCCCCACATCCGCAAATCCTACCAACACCAACAGTAGTCCACCTGGTGTAACATCCCCCACCCCTATCACACCCCACCAGACCAACAGCACCGCTTCTCCCCCATCAGGTCAGTACTACCCCCACATCACCCCATACCAACAGTCCTGCGCTTGATTTAAACCTACAGCCTGATGTTTAATTTTGTGTCGGCTGAACTATGTTTTTAACTCACACAGTATAACCGCAAGGATTTTATTTTGCTCATGAATGGATCTATACCAACTATTCATCAGTACAGACTACTGTATACCCAAAGAAATATGTTTCTCTCCACTAAACCCCAAAAGCTTTATAGGAATGAAAGGCCTATGAATTTACCGCTGTTTTAATTCCTTTCACGCCAAACCATCATGAGCTATGATTGAATAAATTAGCCATGTATTTTCAGAGCCTACATCAGTGGTAAGTGGAATCTGAAACTAAGTTAAATAAAAATAATGCAGTTGCATGCGGGTTGTAGGGTTCATACTTACTTCATACCTGATAGAGGAATACCAGGGTCATGTAGGTAAAGAAACAATTTTAAAACATTTATTTAACAAGATACATTCACACGTATTTTGTTGTAATCAAACGGGGCTCGTGCACTTAGTTTGTAACCACAAATTTATTCTGTGGTGAACATCATGAATTTTTTTTTAGCTGTGTAACAGTTTTTAATGATCAGATACACATGAACAGATGTGTTTAATGTCTCTCTGACAAGAAAAGGTGAAAAGAATCGTTAGTTTGGACATTTTGTAGGTGGGGAACAAAAGATCAGTAAGCACAGAAAAGTCCTTTTCTTTTTGGAACACAAAACTATAGCTTTTAACCTGTACACAAACGTTGTATCACTCCAGCTTTATGAACGTTTATTCCATCACATATCACAAAAAACAAGGTGAGACATGTTTTTCTCGTAAAATGTTTGTTACAGTAATGTTACAAGTTGTCTCAAACTGCGGCGGTGTCTGAGGGGGTCCACCATTCAGGTACATAGGGCATGTCCTCATCCTGAATCCAGAGCGGATCAGGATCAGGTGCTTTCTCCTCACCCCGGATACGGATACGGATTACGTGAGATATCTAACACTGCAGCTACACCGAAATCCCATCCCTTGTTCTTGTTGGTGTGGATACGGTAGCGACGTGTGTGGAAGTTTGGGTCGCACCACGAACGTGGGCATTCTGCTGTCTGTGGACCACTCCACCAGGTCGGCTCACATGACGAGTCCTTAAGCGGTTCGGGGTCAGGTGTTTTCTCATTACCCGCGGACCCGATGGTGCCCGCTGATTTCTTTGCCTCGCCGTGTGGCTGGTTAGGATTATCTGACATGACATCTTCAGATTTAAGTGACTGAGGGGTCAGGTGTTTTCTGTGGACCGATGAAAGGAGGCCAGGCCCATTCTGTTGCATCGATGCCTGGTGAAGGATTAAAATGGCACAAATCTTCCTCATCATCCTCGCAGGGTTCGATAGTCCAGGGTTGCGGAGGCGAGGTACTCCAGACCGACACCTCGTCACCATCACACCATTTTTCAGATGTAGGGACGCAGTATTTCAGAGACTTCAGAGTTTTCGCTGACTGCACTGTTTGTACTTTGTTCGTCGAGGTTTGTCTGATCAGAAGAGTTGTAAGACGCCATATTCTCGTCCCAAAGTCTGTGTTGTGAAAATATATGACCTTACAACAATCGACCACGGCTTTTAAAGACCGCGTGTGAAAGGGGAGGGTGTCTTGGTAAAACAGGCGTTGTATTACAAGCGTATCAAACAATCAATTTTTCATGCCGACTCCCTTATGCATAACTTTATACACATCTCACAAAAACTCAGCAGTCTAGATCTGTAGTACTGACATAACTATGTATGTATGGCCACCTGATCTATCCCTAACTATCTGTCTCCCAAATCCAAATTGTGGGGTGGGACGTTTGAAGGCTCTCCCTACTGTTCTAAGACTACGCATCCAAGGATAAGTAAGGCATCAGTCTGAGGGACATAATGCTCTATTGGGCTTGATTATTCAATACCTTGTATATGTGAAGAACGATTTTTTAAATTTCTAACCCATGATTTAGCAGGGTACTAATAAAGAGAAGTCTGTATGGAAACATATGATCTCAGTGGTGCTTTTTGCACCCTAGGTATCAGAAACTGTTATATTATCATTTTATTAGTGATTTTGTGAGTATTTCCCAAGGATAAGGCCTGTCAATCATTTGTTTTACACTTGATATGACTCAAGCTCTGCTGCTGCTCCAAGTTGCTCAGCACAGAGTGGAGAGCTACAGCGATGATGTCCTCTGTCAGCTATGTTCAACCATTATTTTTATCTGTTACTCAGAAGTAACAGAAAAGGGTCTTGATGCAGATCCTGCTCATGTAAAGTCAAGTCAGGTAATGATCAAATACTATAAGTCCTAAACTTGAATCAAGGATATTTACAGTCTGTCCCACCATCTGCTCTAAAACCCTTGACTCAAGTCAGGAAAGCCTCAAGTGGAAAAAAATGGATGAAACATTAAGACAAGTGTGTAAGGATGGATCTGTCCAGATATACAAGAAATGTGTGTAGCAAAGCCAGAAGGAAGACTAACAGTATAATTAATATGAAAGTTAAAGTATATAATACAATGGTTATCAACCAATGGGGAGATCAAAAAAACTGGAGCTAGGCTACATGACGTCCTCAGTAGCCAAAGAAAATCCACAGTATGCATAACTGCACCTCCCAGCTAGTAAAATAGGAGTAAAATAGGAGCTTGGTCACAATGGTCATTAAACCCACATGACCTTTTTCCTTGTTTTTGCTACATTCAAATGGTGACTTGCTGAATGTAAATGATAACCAGCCACAACAGTCAGATCATGTAAGGTAGAGATATAATGTCCTCTGGTGTTTACACAGTAACACCTTCCACTGTGTTCAAGTCTGCTGTCAGGGATGGAGTAATTCTGTCCTGATGCTTATGGGGAGTCTTCATCCTCCTTGTACCAGGTGTGTTGAGCTGCTGGGTTAGCATCACTGCTACAGGTCAGAGTCACTGAGCTGCTCTCCTCTGTCTCAGCAGAGGTACTCACTGACACAGAGTATTGGAGCATCTGGAGGAGAAAACATAAACATATGGTGGATAATAATGTATGTATTAAATGTTAGACTGTGTTGAAAAAGTGAATTTACAGCATAAACATATTTGTTTCCTTTTTGGAGTTGACAGTGTTTGTTAAA
Organism: Archocentrus centrarchus; assembly: GCF_007364275.1. Classification (NCBI taxonomy): domain Eukaryota; kingdom Metazoa; phylum Chordata; class Actinopteri; order Cichliformes; family Cichlidae; genus Archocentrus; species Archocentrus centrarchus. Next base: position 5,010,800 of record NC_044346.1, read on the forward strand.
CTGATGCAAACAGGCTAGCCAGCTCATGCTAGATTTGGAGCAAGTCATTCAGATGAAACCCAGCCCAATTTTCAGTGACTATTGTTGGGCTAAATAAAGGCTCAATGACTGGGTGACAAGATCTAACTCAGAAAACAACATCTATGTCTCAGGAGGTAGCGCAGGTCATCTACCAATTGGAAGGTTGGTGGTTCAATCCCTGGCTGCTCCAGTCTGCATGATTCTTAGGTGAGATACAGTATTGAACCTCAAGTTGCTCCTGAGTCATCAGAGTGTGAATGTAATAATTTTATATTATACAAACGTGCCCCACAGCATAAAAGTCACACAAAAGTGGAGGTGTAGCAGAATATTATTTTATTTTTACTTTAGTGTCAAATCAACACTTATTTCCATTTATATCACTCTGATAAATCTGAGTGATGAAGTGTTTGGATCCTTGAAAAATTAGTTTTTTTTTCAAAATATTATGTTAAGTTTTTAAAGTTAGAAACTGCTTTATTTCTTCATGTAAATTAACCAATGATGACACTACAGCAGGATATCAGACATCAAAAATATACAATGATAATGATGAAGGATCATATATGTATTTTACTACTAGTATAAAGAAATAAAAAAAGCTCCAACAGATTCATTTGGTTAGTGAACTTGACACAATCTTCAATACAGAAACGCACATTCATGAATTGTTCAATTTGATTCAATTTAGTTTTAATTATGTAGTGCCAAATCACAACAAGTGTCACTTAAAGGCACTTTACATCATAAAGCAAAGACTCTACAATAATTATTGTATAACACACACACACGTAGATTAACCTCCCAGGAGTCCCTGAGCTACTGTTGACAAATCAGGTTTCCTCACTACATTTTTTTATAATTTCATCAGTAAACCTTCATCTCTGATGTCAGCATACGCTTGAATGAGGTGGTCTGAGAAAAGGACACACTGAACCACCTGCCTGGGATGGATCCACCATTGTGGCCATGCAGAGTTAAACTGTGATACTTAAAGGTCAGATCAGGCCAGCAGCTTCTTTCTGGGACCAAACCAAAGTTCATTCACATGCTGAATTTAAAAGGGAATAAAGTAAACATGTTCACATGATTTTTTTCTTTTCTTTTCTTATTCTTTTTTTTTTTAAACAAGTTTATGCTTGTAGTTCTGATCAAACAGATGGACTGAGTCAAATTTTTGTAGCTTAAATTTATTAGACCAAAAAAAAGAAGAAAAGTAAAATCTGAGCTTGGGTATTATTATTATTGTTGTGTTGATCAGATCTTGTTGGCTGTAGGGGACAGTGCAGATGGATCCTCTCCGGCTTCCTGATTTTTGGCTCAGAGAGAAATGAGGTGATTCTGAGTATGCAGCCTAAAGCTGTATTGTGAAAACTAATCTTGCAGTGAGGATAATGGTCTTGCTCATGGGCTGCACTGCCTCTGTTAAATTTAACAGCAGTGTACTCAGTACCTTCTTGTCCCTCCATGTGTCTGTGGGATTCAGAGTATGCATCTGAAAATCATCTAAATCAGTGATCAGAGGCTCTATAACGGATCCACAAACTGTGTCTGAGTCCACCTGCACAGCAGGAGGATCCAAACGGATCAGGATCACGGGTTCAGACCGGATAAGGTCCAGATCCAGTTCAGGCTCCAGTCATTTCCCAGCTCATCCAGTCCAGATCTGTTTGTAATGGATTCATTTTCCTGACACGATCTGCATTCTTTAATTAAAATGTCTCATCCTCCCAAAACTGTACTGAAATATTTAAACCTATAAAGCTGAGACAGTCATTATAACATGTTTGCCTTTATTGGTAAAACTTTACATTCATTACAGACTTGGAAAGCTGCCCTGCATGTTTTCAGCTAAATATGAAACTATGACTGACCTCTGACCTTTAACAGTAACTAAGTGAAAAATCTCTGCTGTGGCTGTCAGAGAGCCATCATCTATCAGTGAGGCTGATCTTAGATCAGATTAGAAATACTTAAACTGGAAACATTAAAGTAGTTTTTCTGTAAATCTTATTACTCATTTGTATCCAGTAAAGGCAGAAACAATAAAATTCTCAATTAAAAATTAATAAAGTGAGGTTATTTCTGTGTTGTGACTTCCTCGTGTTTCATGAGCTGTTTTGCTTCCTCTGTCTTGTGTTCCTAATTGGTTTCAGCCGTGTACTCTTGTGTTCCTCGTTTAATTATCCCTGTGTGTGTTTATTGTCTGTGTTTTCTCTGGTCCTTTGTCGTGTTGTAGGTTCCTGTGCTGTGTCCTCCTGTTTCTCCTGACCAGCCCAGTGTTCAGTTTGTTTGGTTTCCCTGATTTAAGAAGCTAAATAAAGCAGAGTTTTGAGTTTAGTCCTGTCTCATGAGAGCAGCATTGGGGTCCAATCCTGCCACACAGCCATCCCTGACAGTTGGATAACCCAAGTGCAGCTGAGCTTCAGGGCACAAACTGATTGTCCTTCAGGCTTTTCTGGTAGAGAGCAGAATTCATGTTTCCATGAATTATGACAAGTTGTCCAAGTCTAGAAGCAGCAGAGCAGCCTAAGACCATCACACTACCACCACCATGTTTGACTGTTGGTGTGATGCTCTTTTTATGAAATGCTGTTATTTTTACGTCAGGTTTCAAAAAGGTCACTTTTTCTCCTGAGCCTGCAGATTATTTTCCCAAAAGTCTTGAGGATTGTTTCCATCTGTTTGCTTTGTTGGATCTTTCAGCCTGCTTCACTTTGTCAGACAGGTTCTATTAAAATGATTCAGCAGCTCTGGCAGGTTATCTGGATTATCTCTGTGTAATATTAGAATTAGTTTCATCTCAAACATGTAAGTGTGACAAATATGAAAAAAAAAATCAGGAAGGTGAGAAATACTTTTCACAGCACAGTAACAGTAATAATTTTCTAAATATGTAGCAATATAACAATATGGCACCTATTTTTAGAAGCAACATAACTTCAACTGAGCTTTACATTTAAAACAAAAGTCAAATATCCCTCCATCAGCTGCCTGTCATGTTCATCAGGTTTTGTTGACTGTGGCGTACAATCCACATGACGACTCTTCTGTTTCGTGACTTCTGCCTCTGAGAAACAGAGAAGGAAATTCAGTGATTTGGAGGATACGTCATGAATTCAGATCATTTCCATTATTTGTGAAGACGAAGAGCAAAAGCAGCCAACCTATTTCTTAAACATTTCCTTTTAATCTTGTAGTGAGGAAAATGCCACTGTGTGAGGAGCCGCTCACCTCTTGGCTTCACTGCCTCTGTTAAATCTAACAGCAGTGTACTCGGCAACTTCCTGTTCCTCCGTGTGTCTGCGGGGCTGAGCTGCTCTCATGTTGGAGTAGAGAGGATCTGCCTGGTTGTTGAAGTGGATGCTGGCATACTGAAGATCATCCTGCTCCTGTAGCTGTCTCTGATCAGGTAAACACTGTTTAGGAAAAAATGATCTCAAATTATATCATAAAAAGTATTTTACTTAAATAAAGATTATCCAGCAGTATTTCTCAGTCAGTGTCAAACCAAAATGTAGCTTTTTTGGTACAACCAAATCCATAAACAAGGCCAATACTGGAAACAGGAACAAACGCACATGCACACACACACACACACACACACACACACACACACACACACACACACACACACACACACACACACACACACACACACACACACACACACACACACACACAGGAAGCTGCTATAATGACAATGGTGTTAAATCAGTGCTCAGTCAGTGGAATAACAAGACACTGTGACACAGTAGCCCACACATGTCCACGCCTCCCCTTGATCTTATTTTTGTCATTCTTTAATTGATGTTTAACCTGCAGCAGAAACTTGATACAAAAGCTCCAAACAAATATTTTCCACTGGCTTGTTACGCAGGTATAATTATGTTAGAAAGAGAGAGTATTTGATGGCTTTGCCAACACTGTTTTTCCTGCAGCTTTAGGAGAGGAACCAGTGTGTGTGTTGTGTGTGCTCCTGTCGTGCTTTCTTAATGAAGCTGAGGTCAAATCATTGGCTCCACTCCTGAATCCTCCATCTGAATGGCTCCAATGTCTTTATGAACTCGAGATAATGCAGCTGTCACAAACTGTTGTAACCTTCAGTGTGTGTGAGCTTCTGTAACACTCCAACAGACTCCAGAGTTTCAAATCCATCCACACTTCTTTCCCATCATCAGTCCATCAAGCAAGCTGTTGCTAGGTTACCATGCCGGGAGTTAACTGGACGTTCAGCTCGTTTCTTATAAAACATCCGTCATATGAAGTCTGTTACTGTGGAAATGATACAGACTCGAGATCATGTGGAAAGGTTTTTTTCTAAACCTGTTTCCTGACATTGGTTCATTTCTTTTTGCTTACTTTTGTTTCATTTTGTGTTTCCAGCAGAGTTTGCTCGCCTCCTGCATCATAAACCTTTCTGTGAGGATGGAATCAGGTGGCTGAGCTGCAAAGCAGCAATCCACCTGCTTGTTCTGCTTTAATAAATATATAATGAAAGTTTTAATGAACACAGGTCACTGAGTGGAATTATTTATATTTATATTATATTTACATAAATATAAATATTAATTTTATAAGTATAAATTATTTCTACTTTTCAGTCATTTTAAGCCAGATGTTAAATAAATAACAAGAATTGCAAAGCAGTTCAAAGAATGTTAACCATAAAGTAAAAAAATGAATTTAAAAAATGCCTTACCTCATATCAGTTTGGCTGCAGTTCCTTACAAGGCCATCTTCTTGTGTCACATGACATCTTTAAAGTCATGTGACAACCTAATTTGCATATGGAATGTTGACTTTAGATTTGTTATATTACATCATGACATCACATTCTATCTGTCTGTATTTGATGGTTTGCCTTTAAAGAGTAGAATTCAGTGTTTTCACAGCAGTCGTGTTCACAGCCTTCAATACTTCAGCACCAACTCAGGAGCATTTGGAAAGTTTTCGATCCGTAGCAGTCAATCAATCAACACGATGTCTCAACTCTCAGGAGAAAGCGACCTGTTTGACTGGGGTGATAAGTCAGAAGTCCCCCTTGAATGGCGGGATCTGCCTGAAATCCCACTTGACCCGGAAACTGACACCGATTACTGGGCTTTTCGGCAAGATTTTTCAGTTGACACTGAAGCCGACCCCTTCAACGGTGATGATCAGCTTAATTCCCACAGAAGTGGATCAGATCAGCGTGTGCAGGAGGAGAAACTTCTTGTGGATGATATGTGCAGCAAACTCCAAGTGGCGGAGAGAAAACTCCAAGAGCTGCAATCTAAGCTCCAAGACACGGAGGGAAAACAGGAAAACTTGCAAGTTAAGTTGAATGAAGCCATGGAAAGAAATAAAGACATGGTGAAAGAGAAGGAAGAGCAGGATGCAGTACGCGCAGAGCTGCAATCCGAGCTCAGAGATATGAAGAAAGAAAACGAAGGCTTGCGAGAAAAGTTTAATGAAGCTGTGATGAGGAACACGCACGTGCTTATACAGCAGGAGCAACAGCATGCAAAATGCACAAAACTGGAAACAGAGCTGCAAGAAATGAAGGAAAGAAACCAAAGCTTGCAGGAAATGCTTGATCAAGCATTGGGAAAAAAAGTGACAATCCTAAAAGAGAAGAAAGAACTGAAGATGAAGCACACAGAGGTCAAATCCAAACTGGAAGACACGGAAAAGAAGCACAGGGTGGTGCAGGCCAAATTGGAGGACATGCATAAACAAAATAAAAACTTGCAAGGACTGCTTCACAAGGCCCAGCAAGGCAATGCAGATGTCCTCAAAGAAAAAGAAGGAAAGCACAGGGAGATGCTCCACAAGATGGAAGAGAGGAACAAGAAGATGCAGTGCAAACTCCATGAAATGGAGGGAAAAAATGCACAAGTGCTAAAGGACAACGAACAGCTGGGCAAATCGCAGAAAAATCTGCAAGATGTTCTCCGAGAATCTAAAAAGAGGAACGGAGAACTTCTGGAGAAATGCAAATCACTGGAGCAGTGCAAAGACCATCTGGAGAAAATCTGTTCAGAGATGCAGAGCAGGATGGAAGCTGTGGTGAGCAAAAATTCTGAACTGGAAGAGCTGTATAAAAATGCTCAGGAAGCACAAAAAATACAGCTGCAGAAATACAACCATCTGGAAGCAAGGCATGCAGAAAAGCATGACAGAGTTAAAGAACTCGAGGTGAGGTGCACAAAAGCTGAAGCTGAGAATGCAGAAACTCTCAGTGATCTGCACACCATCATCCTGCAGCACAAAGAGCTGCACGAGCGCTGCCTCAAAAAGAAGAAGCGCTTCAAGTTTCTCCGGAGGACCTCTGCTGCTTCAGCTCAAACACAGCTCGCCTCGTCTGCCACCACCTTCGATCCATCTCCTGGACCTTGACCTCTCCTCTGTGCCTTTCTTTCCTCCAGCCATCCTCTCTATCCCCTTCTTCTCTCTCCCTCCTTATTCTTTTCCTTTCACCCCCCCAACCAGCCTCGGCAGATAGCTGCCCCTCCCTGAGCCTGGTTCTGCCGGAGGTTTCTTCCTGCTTAAAGGGAGTTTTTCCTCCCCACTGTCGCCAAGTGCTTGCTCACAGGGGATTGTTGGGGGTTTCTTTTTTTTTTTTTTTATTTGATTTAATTGGATACTCTAAATTTGAAAATAATAAAAAAGGCAATCATATGCCATCTAAAATTAATTCTGTTTGTGGATGTTCACTTATTTCTTTTTGCTTACAGTCTCTGTGCAAGATTAGCCTAAATGTTTACCACACAAATATGAAAGTTGCATAAAACTTGTGGTTACCTTTGGACCAGAAAGCCAATATACCAAAACATTAGTGGGGTCTCTCTCAGCCCTGTCACACACTGGTGACCTGTCCAAGGTGCACCCCCCTCTCGCCCTGGCTGCTGGGATAGGCTCCAGCCGCCCTATGACCCTGGAAGAAAGTCGAAGCAAACGGGCAGATGGATGACATGTTTGCTTTAAATACAAATAATGATATGCAGTATGCACACGAGGAAACTAAAAATAATGACATTCCTAAACTCTAAAAAAGTTGTGGTGGCTGTGTCTCAGGTGGTAGAGCAGGTCATCTACTAATCTTAAGGTTGGTGGTTTGATTCCTGGATGCTTCAGTCTGCCTGCCAAATTACAGTATTAACAGTTTTTAACAGTGAAGGCAGCGGCGTTTAATTTTAGCTGAAAAATGTCCTGATTTGATTTCACCAAACATGAAATAAATCATAAATAAAAACACTCACACCTCATTAGAATAAGCACCTGGGTGTCATTATCACAGCTGAAACCAAATGACAGGCCTCTTTAAACAGCCATGATCACAATCATCTACACTGCCTACACACAGCATTTGTGTGTGCATATGTGTGTGTTCCCTAACCTTTGGCCACAGCTTAGTGTGACTCTAAATACTGTCAAGTTTATTTCTAAAGCACATTTAAAAACAGCAGCAGCTGACCAAAGTGCTGCACAATTAGAATAAATAAAATAACATAAAACACAAGATAAGAAGACAGTTAAAACAGGAAACAAAAAAATAATAAAACATAAAAGAAAACAGCATCACTAATGTATCCAGGACTCATTCTGATTTAAAAGCCAAAGAATAAAAATGGGTTTTCAAACGAGTTTTAAAAGTGTCGACTGTAGGAGAGGTCCTGATATGAAGGGGCAATTTGTTCCAGAGTTTCAGAGCAACAACTGCAAAGGCCCGATCACCTCTGTTTTAATCTCGACCCCGGTACAGTTAGGAGCATTTGCTCACCAGACCTCAGTGATCTAGTGGGAGTATGCAGGCTTATAAGATCGGACAACATTGGACCCTTGAAGGAGATGGGCTTTGGCAGCAACACTCCTGTCAGCTGAGAACAGGAAACTCTGGCTACAATTCACACAGGCTCACCAAAATTGGAAAATACAAGGTTGGAAAAAAAGTTCATGCTTGTGGTGGTGCTGTAATGGTGTGGGGGGTGTTATCTTGGCACACTTTGGGCTGCTTAGTACCAACAGAGCATTATTTAAACACCATAGCCAACCTGAGTATTGTTGCTGACAATTTCTGCTCCTTTATGACCACAGTATGCCCATCTTCTGATGTCTGCTTCGAGCAGGATAACACACTCAAATAATCTAGTTTCTTGAACATGACAATGAGTTCACTGTACTTAAATGGCCTCCACAGTCACCAGATCTCAGTCCAATAGAGCACATTTAGGATGTGCTGAAAGAGGAGAATCACATCCTGGATGCTCAGCTGCAGCAGCTGTGATGCTGTCATATTAATATGGCCCCAAACCTCTGAGGAATGTTTCCAGCACCTTGTTGAATTCATGCCATGAAAAATTAAGGCACTAGCAAGCTGTACCTAATAAAATGGCTGGTGAGTGTATATTAAAAATACATTAGTGGTGTAAAAAAATTTTCCAGGAGAAATAAAGTTGCATTGGATGTTAAAAGTCTGCCTAAATTTGCTCATGCTCTAAATTCAGAGGTGGATTTTATGATCACTATTTTGAAAATATGAACATGTTTGATGTGGAGTTTGTACATTCTGGTTTAATTTACTCCATTTATTCTTCAGACTGCAGCTACCATCTTTGGTTGCTCTTTCTGAGACACAAACTCATGGCCACACTGAAGGCTGGATGTATATTTGTGTGTGGAAGCATCTGAAACTTCAGAGAAGGTTTGAATAGTTAACTGCAATCTACTGACATCTGGTGGTGAGATTTTCCACAGCGTACCTTTAAGGTGCAGTTATGTTAAAATCTCTACTAGGTGGTGAAGTGTGAGTGAAGACTCCTGAGTAAACTCACACACTGATGGAGAGGGAAACTTCTCGTGTCCTTTAACAGCACAGGAAATCCAGTCTGTGGGATAAAAAAGGAAGAAAGAGAAGCAGCTGTTTTGCTATAAATGTCCTGCCCATTCTTCATCCAGACATAAGCTGGATGATCAAGCAGGCAACTGCTGTGACATCTGAGCTCTACCCAGACATAATCTGAGTAGTTCTGTAACTTGATCACCTGCACCTGGAGATCTGCACACAGGAAGGAGAAACAGAAATGCAGAATACAAATGAAAGTTGTTTCCTTACATGCAGGCAAAATGCATCATGAACCACATTATTAATTGTCTTAAACAAAAATGTTACCTGTGACAGACACAGCGACTCCAGGTAAACCAGCATACCATGCATATGGTTGGTTGGTTATGAACATGAACTTGTACATAGCTGAGTCTCTCTCTTTTAGGCCTGTGTCATGATCCTGGGCCAGTGGCCCAATGCGCCTTGTTTGAGTTATGTTTTTAAGTTCTGAGTTAGGATTTTAGGTTACTATGATTTTCTGTTATAGTGTATCTGTTGTCATGCCTTAGTCCTTTGTATCTTGTCGTGTGTTTTGGATACATGATTTCCTCACTGCCAACAGTCAGTAAAGACACAGGATGCTTTACCTGACTGTAAATGATTTCCTGAAACAGAAATCAATACGGTGGAGTTCTGACGTCCTCTGGTGTTCTGGGCGACACAGTAATAACTCCCACTGTGTTCAGGTCTGAAGTCAGTGATGGTGAAGTTATCTCCTGATGTTATTGGTGAGTCTTCATCCTCCTTGTACCAGGTGTAATTAGCTGCTGGGTTAGCATCACTGCTGCAGGTCAGAGTCACTGAGCTGCCCTCCACTATCTCAGCAGAGGGACTCACTGACACAGAGGGAAGCTTTGGAGCATCTGGAGGAGAAAACATAAGGAGAATGAGAACATCATCATAACACAAATGAATTTCACTGTATTAAGTTTATATTCTAGATAGAAAACATCCCAAAATAAACTCAAATCAGTTTAACTTAATTTTTTTCCTTCTGTGTGAATCAAGCTCTGAGACTAAAATCAGTTTATCACATAAATATAAACACAATTTAAACTTGACTTATTTCAGTGACACAAAGAGGAGAAACTTAAACTCACACACAGCTGGAGAACAGAAACCCTCATGTCCTTTCACAGCACAGGAAATCCTGTCTGTAGAATCAAATGTGTCCAAATAAAAATATTGTTTTCCTGCTGAAAGTTTGTCTCCATTCTTGTACCAGATGTAGGAAGATTGATCAGGTCGCTGACAGTTGCTGTGACATGTCAGCTTTGTCCAGTTAGAATAAGAGTTTCCTGTTGATCTCCTCACATGTACCTGGAGCTGTGGATCTGAGAGAAAACCACAGATATCAGAACAAACTCTCAACACACTCACACATGCACAGTTAGAAAAATGTTTAATGAGACTTCAAGAGAAAATGTTACCTGTGACAGTCAAACTGACTCCAGGTGAAGCAGCATATTTCCCACTTAGATGGTTTGTTGTGAATCTGAACTTGTACTCAGCTGAGTCGCTCTCTCTCAGGTCTGTGATTCTCAGAGAGCAGTCTGTGTTTTTACACTGATACTGAACATGACCTGAATACTCTGGGTCTGTTCTCAGATCCACATAATCATCATTGCTCTCTTTTGTAAACCAGAATTTCTTTTTAACTGTATATCCTCTGGATGGGTACATGTAGGTGCAGTGTGTTTCCACTGTTGATCCTTTTATGGCGCAGATCTGTGTAGAAGTGTAAGTCACTCCCCAACCATTCTGACCCTGAACCGCTGTAACACAGAACACATCAGAACAAAAACATTGAAGAAAATCAGAAAATTAAGTTATTTTATTCATTGTTTGTAGGCAGCATATCCAGCTCTGTGTGTCATGGAAAACAAAGTTTGCAGGTTTTTATTTTCAGCTAAAGTCTCCTCTGATCTTCACACTAGAAGGCAGGAACTCAGTGAACCACCTGCTTTGAACCCACTTGTATTGAGAACCTGCAGCTGGTGTTCTCAGGGGGAACCGCTCAATAGGCTCTCATTTAATGTTAGAAAATGGGATGAAAAAATGACCTTCAGTTCTTCAGAATATGCATTAAACATAATCTCAGGAACAGAAGAACTCAGTATTTTATGAGGTCACTTGGATATTTCTTTTATATGTATATATTTTTGGTTGGGCTTTTTGGCCTTTAATAGGACAGCTGGGAGAAAGGCAGCAGTAAATGGGCTCGGGGCAGATGCAGACCTGGGCCCCTATCGCTACGATACTGATCACTGTTACAGGCTTCAGCTCTGATCTGTTCACTGTTTAGATTGACATTTGTTTTCCAGTTTCCCCTTTATTGGAATAAAGCACTGAAGCACATGTGATATGATCTGAGCACATGGATTTAATCTGTAATGGACTAAAAGAAGGTCACAAATATTTGTATGCACAGCACACGATCTGATCTGTGAGACTTAAAACTAAATATCACTATTTGTTCAGATCCTGACATTCACATTTGTAGTGTTTCTAAAATATGATCATATTCTTTGGCAGTTGTTTATAGATTGCAACACACATTGTGGGCACTCAAAATTACACACACAAAAACTGCACACATTAGTAAATCTTAGAGTTCCTCTTTTGATCATAAAATACATGTTTGAGATGTTTCTGACTTTCATTTCTCTCCACACATTTAGATCACATTAAAATGCCTCCATTGTCACATCCTAGGCTACCTCTGCTAGCACTGCTAATGTTAGCCAAACTAATCTGACATTGTGTGTTTGCAAAGTTACATCATACACTTTAGAGAAGGTTCTATGAATGTTCCTAGAATATAAGTTTTGGATAAGAATTTTCTTACTTTGTTTGAAAGCACTGAATGTGCTACTGGACATTTAGATCTGCACCCCTTACCATCCACCAATCAAAGAAGCGTCTCTCAATACAACCGTTTTCAACTTTTTACCATGTAGTTTATAGTTTGCATCCAAATATCATGTCACATTTGACCTCTGATCTCACTTTTACTTTTATCTCACATCTGCCTTTATTTCATTGTTTTCTTCCACTTATCTGGGGCCGGGTCAGAGGGGCAGCAGCCTAAGCAGAGAAGCCCAGACTTCCCTCTCCTCAGCCACCTCCACCAGCTCATCCAGAGGGACCCCAAAGTGTTCCCAGGCCAGCCGAGAGATATAATCCCTCCAGTGTGTCCTGGGTCTGCCCCGAGGTGAATTTAATGTGTTGTTTATAAAAGCAAACATGTTATAAGAAATGTCTAAAGTTTTATAGTTTTTAAATGGTTCAGTATAGTTTGTGGAGGATGAAACATTTAACAATCTCAGAGTTTTCAGCTAAACCTGCTTCGTGGAATAGAGCCCTGAACTGAACTCATTATATTTTTGTTCATGTTTTCATGAACACGATGCACAATCTGCCCTTTATCACATTTTGAACAGTCCTGAAAATGATTAATCTGCAAAAACCTACAAACTGTTGAATGTTATCAGTGCATATAAAACATTTCAAGATATCCAAGATGTTCAATTTTAGTGAGACAAAGATGAATGCCTGCTGCTGCAGAGCGTTAAGGACAGACAGTGTTTCACACAGCATCATTTTATACATGAAATCAAAAACACATTGACCTGAAAATAAATGAGTGAGTGAATTATATTTATTTCTGTCTCACTTTTGGTTACTCTGAGTAGAATTACCCTAAAATGTTCAAGGAGCTGTACAGTAGGCCTACCTGTCACAGTGAGGAGAAGAAGAAATCCACTGATTGCTGTTATTAAACTCATAGCAGCTCCACTCATTGCTCTGTATGAGGCATTCAAATGTGTCTGCAAACTGACAACAAACACTGACAGCACTTTAATCTGCAATGCAGAAGTTCACTTTTCTCACATCGTCTCAAGTCATAATGCGATATACATGTGAAGGTGTTAAAAACAACACCCACTCTTCCTCCTCCTCCTCATTTACATGCTAAATGGGCTGGTTCTTATATAACACCTTTCTACTCTACTCATGCACTCGAAGCACTTCATACATATTTGCATATATCTAACATTCGCACTCCAATCAGGAGCAACTTGCAGTTCACCATCTTGCCTACAGATGCTTTGGCATGCAGACTGAAGAAGCCAGGAATCAAATTACCAGCCTTCTGATTAGTAGATGACCTGCTCTACCTGCAGAGCCACAGACATCCCTGAAAAGTTAGAGAGGAGAATGAGAACGATTTCATTTGACTCGACTCGTCTGTCATTTGTCTTGTAGAGAAAAGAGGAAATGAAAAAGGATCTCTGTGCACAGCAATGTTTAATCTTTGTCTCATTGATCTGGTGCACAAAGAACAACCTGCTGCTCAACATCAGCAAAACAAAGGAGCAGTTTTTGGTTGCTGGTTTTGTAAATGTTGTTCTCCCTGTCTGAGTTCACTCTGTCTCATTCATGTGCCTTCTGTACTATACTGTCTGTTATCATGCTTCGGTCAGTCTGCAGTGTCAGTTATCTGTTGCTCATTTCCTGTTTTACTTTGAAGTTGAGTTTCCCTTCATGTCTTCTGGCTGTTTTATTTCCTCCCTCTGTGATCGGCCTGATTGTTCTCTCTTTCAGAGTTCATATTAGCCAACAGACGGCTCACATTTAGTCGTACCTTTCCTGCTTTTATGTACATTTGAGTTTTCTCTGCATGACCACATTTCATCAAAACTTTTAAATGTGCACAACACTTATAAAAAAAGTGTATTTGCACAGATAATTGTATTTTTCATCCCACCCAACTATATATTTGATAATAGCGTAGCAGCCTGGAGTCCTGAATCTTTTCCTGTGTAGTGTGACGACCTGCTCTGCCCTCCTTTTGGCCTGTTTGTGTAGCAGGTAAGCACTGGGGGGTACGGGGGGGGGGGGGTACTGGGAGGCTGTGAAGGAAGACACCTGAAAAACTTCAATTAAAAAATAATGCCATTTAATCTATTAAAGAATCAGAAGATAATCACATGTACATGTGGGCAAATCTTGTTCAGGGAGGCACAGGCCTCCCCACCAGCTGCCTGTGCTCCCTTCCACAGAAGAGCACAGCTCTAAGCTAAACATAACAACTTTATACTACAAGCACTAACAATTAAATCATGACATGGTGTGGCAGGCCGCTTTAACATAACACCTGTAAGATATAATTAGAGATATCTTAGTTTACTAATACGTCTAGTCATGAATCAGTTTCAGATATCTGGACTGTAAGTGTGGTGAATCTGATTTTATGTTAAAAACAGCCTGCCATACACATGTCAGTTTTATTCTCTTTAGTAACAGAGAGTGATGACCTACACACACCCTTCCCTCCTCAGACACAGATGCACATGTTTTGGCAAAACCTTTAAGGATAAGATAAAAATATTCCTCTCTGAGACCAGGAAGGTCATAAACAAGATAAACATATCGCCCAAAGGCCGTGAAGTTGGTCTGGAACTATCTATCTGTCGCTCTCTGTCTAATGTATTATTTAATGATCTATTATTTGGTTCAGCCACTGTTTATTAATTAATTTACTGGAGTTTACTTTTAAACATTTGTCATTTTATTCATTGGGTAAAAAATAAACCCCAACAACATCAATATAACAATATGGCACCTATTTTTAGAAGCAACATAACTTCAACTGAGCTTTACATTTAAAACAAAAGTCAAATATCCCTCCATCAGCTGCCTGTCATGTTCATCAGGTTTTGTTGACTGTGGCGTACAATCCACATGACGACTCTTCTGTTTCGTGACTTCTGCCTCTGAGAAACAGAGAAGGAAATTCAGTGATTTGGAGGATACGTCATGAATTCAGATCATTTCCATTATTTGTGAAGATGAAGAGCAAAAGCAGCCAACCTATTTCTTAAACATTTCATTTTAATGTTGTAGTGAGGAAAATGCCACTGTGTGAGGAGCCGCTCACCTCTTGGCTTCACTGCCTCTGTTAAATCTAACAGCAGTGTACTCAGCAACTTCCTGTTCCTCCGTGTGTCTGCGGGGCTGAGCTGCTCTCATGTTGGAGTAGAGAGGATCTGCCTGGTTGTTGAAGTGGATGCTGGCATACTGAAGATCATCCTGCTCCTGTAGCTGTCTCTGATCAGGTAAACACTGTTTAGGAAAAAATGATCTCAAATTATATCATACAATGAATTTTACTTAAAGAAAGATTATCCAGCAGTATTTCTCAGTCAGTGTCAAACCAAAATGTAGCTTTTTTGGTCCAACAGCTGTTTTCACCTGTTCTCTGTGGTTTGTTCGGTCTTCAGATTCAGCAGATTCCTTGGACTTCCTCTTTTTTCTGGTTGTGAGAAATGATGAGGAGCAAAATGATGACATTCACAAACTGATAAAATCAAAGTTTATTTTGCAAACAATAATGAAACAGATCTGCTCACCGAATCCACAGGAAGACAGAGAAGACTATGACAGGCAGGAGAACAGCAGCAGTTACTCCAGCAGCTGCTAACCTCCCCACTCCTGTGGAAACAACGACCCAAAGAAATCACTGACAGCTCAGTTAGCATTACAACAACTGAGCACAGTGTTGGTTCATGCATGTGATGAAGTCAGGCTAAGCCACAGTCTCAGCAGATCAGCTGACATCAATGCCAGGTGACATCAGCTGATGTCCTTCTACACATCAGTGTCAAATCTCAGATCTCGTACTGTCGCACTGTTTAAGTTGCTTTAGTCTGCCTGCAGTTGCTGCACATCTGCAAACACCTTCACCCAAGTTCCTACTTCTCATTCTGTGTCTGACTTATGAAGATGAGGTCAGAGAGAAAGGTAACATTGTAGGATAAATGTTACTATGACTGAATTTAAGAAAGAATGCACTCTTTGAAGAAGAGCACAAGAACGTGGATGTACATGTGTGCACAGGCAACTGTTATTGTGGATTGGTGGTATAAATAAATAAAACTGAACTGAATAAAGTTAAATCAGTGTCACTGATGAGACTACAGAAAGTAACACTGACTCTGTTGCTCTGTCTACAGATGTGCTGCACAGTCCTGCAGTGCAGTGTGCTGCAACAACTTCAACAACAATACTGCTGCACTTTTATCTGCATTAAACTGTAATTTTGACTGCATATTTACACAGACTCTACTACTGAGCTCATGGAGTGAGGAGGACACTTTGTGAAGAAAAGCCATCAGTCAGGTGGAGGTTAAGGTGTCGTATTGCCAGAAGAACTGAATCATCTCCACTGGCACAGGCCCAACAATACAGCCAGAGTTCTTCCTGAGAGCAACAGATGTTTATATACAGAAAAGCAACAGAGCAGATTTATATCACAGACAACAGAGATGATAAAAATTAAGAATGTAAACATGTGAGGAGTATGATCTTTGAGGGGTTCAAGCAGCTTCCAGCTGCTGCCAAAACTGGTAGAGAATACTGGTCAATCTACCTCCTACCCTCACCTATGGTCACAAGCTTTGGGTAATTACTGAAAGAATAAATACAAGCAGCAGAAATGAGCTTCATCTGAAGGGTGGCTGGCCTCTCCCTTAGAGACAGACTGAGGAGTGAAGCCATTCAGGAGCAGCTCAAAGTAGAGCTGCTGCTCCTCCACATTGAAAGGAGCCAGCTGAGGTGATTTGGAAATCTAACTAGGATGCCTCCTGGGCGCCTCTTGGGTGAGGTGTTCTGGGCATGTTCTACTGGGAGGAGGCCCTGGGGCAGACTCAGGATACGCTGGAGAGATTTTGTCTTTCTGCTAATCTGGGAACACCTTGGGCTCCCCCTGCATGAGCTGGAGGAGGTGGCTGGGGAGAGGGAGGTCTGGGGCTTCTCTGCTTGGGCTGCTGCCCCTGCAACCGGGCTCCAGATAACTGGAAGAAGATGGATGGATGGATGGATGGATGGATGGATGGATGGATGGATGGATGGATGGATGGATGGATGGATGGATGGATGGATGGATAATTACCTGCCACAACAGTCAGCTGTAAGGTGGAGTTCTGATATCCTCTGGTGTTCTGGGCGACACAGTAATAACTCCCACTGTGTTCAGGTCTGATGTCAGTGATGGTGAAGTTCTGTCCTGATGCTTTTGCTGAGTCTTCATCCTCCTTGTACCAGGTGCAATTAGCTGCTGGATTAGCATCACTGCTGCAGGTCAGAGTCACTGAGCTGCCCTCCACTATCTCAGCAGAGGGACTCACTGACACTGAGGGACACTTTGGAGCATCTGGAGGAAATTCATATTAATTGTTTTTGATGTGATGATATCAGCATGTCTTTGTCATAAGTGTTGCACAAGTGAAGTCACAGCAAAATCTTGTGTGTTGCTTTTCTGCAGTTATCATTTTGTGTTAACTGACACAAACAGATTACCCATGCAGCATGAATTTACTGTGTGAAAGCACATTTAAAAAGACAACTTTGCAGATGTCTAAACAAAGTTAAAGACACACATGCACAGTCAGAAATATACAGCAGAGCACAGGTATTGATTGCCTGGATCTTGTTCATCTGTGAGATTCTAAGGTACTTGCTGCTATCCTCAGTGTCTAAAATGTTGCTTTCTGGTAGTGCTGTGATCAGTGAATCCATGTCTTGTTTACTCCTGGTATAGACAGAAGATGTAGCTGAAAAACCCTACTAATGGCTGCACAAAGCTGGGCTGAAAGACAGCACAGAGGCACTAATCATGGCAGCACAGGTGGAGTCTACCACACCAGGCAAGACCCCAGGTGCAGGCTGTGCAGAGATGCCCCTGAGACAATCCAATCCAAGGTGCAAGGTGCCAGCAGGCAGGGCATACATGGAATGCCATAACCAAGTGGCTGGCGTAGTATCCAGGAACATCTGTGCTGAATATGACCTCGAAGTCCCGAGGTCAGAATGGGATACACCCCCCCCACGAGTGGTTGAGAGTGACCGATCGAATATCCTGTGGGACTTCCAGATACGGCCAAACTGGTGACGGCTAACCAACCGGACATAGTAGTGGTGGACAAAAAGAAGAAGAAAGACACTACAATACCAAGTGTTGGCAACATCAAGAAGAAGGAATACAAGAAGCTTGAGAAATACCAAGGGCTGAGAGAAGAGCTGGAGAGGATGTGGAAGGTGAAGGTAACAGTGGTCCCTGTGGTAATCGGAACACATGGGGCAGTGACCCCCAAACTGGGAGAATGGCTCCAGCAGATTCCAGGAATGACATCCAAGATCTCTGTTCAGAAGAGCACAGTCCTGGGACCAGCTAAGATACTGCACAGGACCCTCAAGCTCCCAGGCCTCTGGTACAGGATACAAGCTCGGAAGAGGACAAAGACTGCCCACAGGGCGAGTGAGCACTGGACTCATCATATACTTTGAGAAATTTCTTTTTTTAGTTTCCATCAAACAAGCTGCAGCAAGTGCAGCATGGGAGCTCATTACTGTATGTGAAGGTATTTTAAAGGTAAGAGTTGCAAGTTTGCATTGAATGTCTGATGAGTAGAGGTTGTCATAGGAACCTGTGATAAATCCCTGAGTTACTGTCCTGAACACATAACAGGGAGAACAATAATCTCTAAAATGTACTTTTTATCACCTGAAGTCGCTCAATAAGCTACTGAACAGGTAGGATGTGAATGTTATTGAGGAAAAGCTGAAAAAACTCCTAAATTAGTTATTTTACTCACATTTCACATTAATGCGTTTATATCCAGACTTCTTCATCCCCAGCTTATTTCCAGCTGTACAGTAATACTGTCCAGAGTCAGAGGACTGAATGGAGCTGAAGACAAGCTGTGAATCTTCACTGAGAGGTTTATGACCATCCTCCTTGTACCAGGTGTAATTAGCTGCTGGGTTAGCATCACTGCTGCAGGTCAGAGTCACTGAGCTGCCCTCCACTATCTCAGCAGAGGGACTCACTGACACAGAGGGAAGCTTTGGAGCATCTGAAGAAAAATAAAGCAAAACAAAAAACTAAATTAAACAAAATAGTTATGAAAAATAAAGTGCACTCTCTTTGAATTCCATGATTTTACATATCAGGACATGATAAAAAATCATCTGCTCCTTACCAGGTTCTAAAATGATTTATATACAACCACTGATGAACAACACATGATGCATCACACCATGTCATTATTTATTTGACAAAAACTAAGCCAAAATGCACAAAATGCATGTGCTGCAAATGATGGAGTAACTCGCTTAAATGCACTCATCAGCCACTTTATTAGGTTCCATTGCTCAGTAATCAGCCATTCAAATGGCACTAATTCAAAGCATTTAGGCATGGAGACATGATGACAAACTGCTGAAGTTCAAACTGAGCATCAAGTTTGAAGAAAAGTTTCATTGTTGTTGGTGCCATACGAGCCGGTGTGAGTGCTTCAGAAACTGATGATCTCCTGGGATTTTCCCGCACGACCGTCACTAGTAAGAGATGACTGTACTGGAAAATCCCAGAAGATCAGAGAATGGTCCGGAAAACAGAACACTTGCTGTGAGCGGCAGTTTTCTGGAAGAAAATGTCAGAGGTCAAAGGAGAATGGCCAGACTACTTTAAGATGATAGGAATGCAAAAGCAACTCAAATAACTGGTTGTTACAACCAAAGTACCAAGGTGAATGAACAACATTGGACCCTTGAAGGAGATGGGCTTTGGCAGCAACACTCCTGTCAGCTGAGAACAGGAAACTCTGGCTCCAATTCACACAGGCTCACCAAAATTGGAAAATACAAGGTTGGAAAAAAAGTTCAGGCTTGTGGTGGTGCTGTAATGGTGTGGGGGGTGTTATCTTGGCACACTTTGGGCTGCTTAGTACCAACTGAGCATTATTTAAACACCATAGCCAACCTGAGTATTGTTGCTGACAATTTCTGCTCCTTTATGACCACAGTATGCCCATCTTCTGATGTCTGCTTCAAGCAGGATAACACACTCAAATAATCTAGTTTCTTGAACATGACAATGAGTTCACTGTACTTAAATGGCCTCCACAGTCACCAGATCTCAGTCCAATAGAGCACATTTAGGATGTGCTGAAAGAGGAGAATCACATCCTGGATGTTCAGCTAACAAATCTGCAGCAGCTGTGATGCTGTCATAGATTTTCCACAGCGTACCTTTAAGGTGCAGTTATGTTAAAATCTCTACTAGGTGGTGAAGTGTGAGTGAAGACTCCTGAGTAAACTCACACACTGATGGAGAGGGAAACTTCTCGTGTCCTTTAACAGCACAGGAAATCCAGTCTGTGGGATAAAAAAAGGAAGAAAGAGAAGCAGCTGTTTTGCTATAAATGTCCTGCCCATTCTTCATCCAGACATAAGCTGGATGATCAAGCAGGCAACTGCTGTGACATCTGAGCTCTACCCAGACATAATCTGAGTAGTTCTGTAACTTGATCACCTGCACCTGGAGATCTGCACACAGGAAGGAGAAACAGAAATGCAGAATACAAATGAAAGTTGTTTCCTTACATGCAGGCAAAATGCATCATGAACCACATTATTAATTGTCTTAAACAAAAATGTTACCTGTGACAGACACAGCGACTCCAGGTAAACCAGCATACCATGCATATGGTTGGTTGGTTATGAACATGAACTTGTACATAGCTGAGTCTCTCTCTTTTAGGCCTGTGATTTTCAGAGTGCAGCTCTCCTGATAACAATGATGCTCCAGTCGACCTGTGTAGTCTGGGTCTTTTTTCAGATCCAAAAATACTTTATCATTCCCTTTACTGAACCACAGTGCTCTCTGAATTTTTCTATTTTTATAGTTTATTCTGGATGGGTATATGTAGGTGCAGCTTATTTCTACTGTTGATCCTTTTAATGCACAGATCTGAGTTGAAGTATAAGTCACGCCCCAGCCATTCTGATTCTGAACCACTGTAACACAGAGCACAGCAGAAACCTCCAATCAAATAAAGGACTTCAGTAAACAGTTTAGAAGACAAACTGGAACATCGTGTATAATGTGTGGAAATGGTCCAGACTCAAAAATCTTCATTTATCAGAGAAATTACAAAAAACGTGCATCAGTTATTTTAATAAATATCAAGAGTTTTGCAAATGTGAAGATGACAGAAATTCAGAACATGAGGCAGGAAAAATATTTACAGCAGCCTTAATTTACCAATGAGATAAAAAAGTCTCAAATTCACAAAGCCCTACGACTTCTCACCTAAAGACTCTGGGGGATAGACGGCAGCTTTAACTAGATAAACAGTTAAAAATATGGATATAAATGACTCAATCAAGAGGTTTTTTTTCATCACTTTTTAAAAAACTAATCTCTCCCCACCCTCTTTAAAAACACTGAATGTAAATATACACAAACAGTACCTGATACAAAGAGAAAGACAACAAATCCTCTCACTGCTGCAGCTAAACTCATTGTTGCTCCTCTCATCTGTCCGTGTGACTTCAGACACAATGAAAAGGTAAGAAGGTCAATAATAACAATGTATCCAGGAGTCAGACACATCAATAAACAGTCCACCTTACAAAGGTGAAGGACATTGTCCGTAAAGATCCCTTTCTGCTTTGAATATGATGTGAGCAGATGGTGAAATCAGGTTAGTGAAACCAAACTTCCTTCTTCACAGCTTTAATATGAACAAGAACAGTGAAAGAAGCCTCCGTTTCACAGTTGACCTGTGCAGCATTTACAGGAAACTGAAATGATGCTACAGCGATGCAGCTGCTGAGGAAGCTGTTTCTTTGAGAAAGCTTCTGTAGCAAAGTGTGAAATAATCCAGTAAAAGGTGAGAAAATTCAGACCTCCAGTTTTGAACTGTTTGATCAGACTTCATGGCTTCCTCTGTTGGAGCAGTTGTGCTTTAATTTCTACAAATGAGAATATTTATTTCATGAGTAAAAACCTTCAAGCTGACTCGTCACCAAAATAAACTTCACATGTTCCAGTTTTACAATTAAAAATCTTTCTTTTCATTTATAGACAAACTCTTTTTTTTTTTTGTTTTTACACATCTAATCTTTTGATTGAAACACAAGTTGGACCCAGGAGACTCAGACAAATGAAGAAGTGTTAAAAGTTTATTTTTTAACCAGTTCAAGTTGAATGGAGGAGTGTATTATTCTGGAGGTGACAGAGAGCAGAAACAGGGCTCAGGAAAAACCTGTGAAAAGAGAGAAAAGCGATTAAGGAAGGCCAGAGCTGAGAGATGTTCTGAGACAGCTTAATGATTCTTCTTGGTTGAAAGCCTTGCTTGTTTCAGGAAGAGGGTTGAGGTGAGACAGAGGTTGGTGGTGGGCAGGTTGGGGCTCGGAGGTGAAGAGAGTGCAGAGCTCGGTGTAGAGTGGGCAGGAAGGTGGGCTACTGGAAAGTCCTTTTTTCTGAAGTGAGTCACTGAGCATGAAAAATAGCTGAGCTACTGCTCTGGCTGTGGTCTTTATATTCCTATTGAGGCTACAAGGAGGTGATGTGGTTAGAAACAACATCAACTTTAATAATATTTGCATGTGCACAGCATAACAATGCAGCAGATTCATTTAATAGATGAGCAACATTTTATAATATTAATCAGGTTTTCTTGACTGTGGAGTACAATGCAGACGGATCCTCTCCAGTTTCTTTTCTTCTGTTTTAGACAGAAAAGAGAAAGAAGATATGTCATTAATTCTCATTAATATCCCAAACAGCAGACGTGTTACAACAAAGCACAAAAAAGAAAAAGTAATGAAAGCATTTCACAGACATTTTATTATGTAGTAGGTAATACTTCTGTGTGTGGAGCTGCTCACCTCTGAGCTGTACTGCCCCTGTTAAATCTAACAGCAGTGTACTCAGTAACTTCCTGTTCCTCCATGTGTCTCTGGGGCTGAGCTGCTCTGATGTTGGGGTCGACGGGATGTGCCTTGTTTTTGGAGAAGTGGACGCTGGCATACTGAACATCGTCCTGCTCCTCTGGCTGTTCCTGACCAGATAGAAACTGTATAAAAAAAATCAGTGTCAGCTACAACCTTGAAATGTGAAATTGAAATTTACATTAAAGAAGGGTGACAGAGCAGGAGCAGGGGTGGCTCAGGAGGAAGAGCAGGGCATCAACTAATTGGAAAGCTGGTGGTTTGATTCCTAGCTGCTTCAGACTGCATGTCAACGTATCTTTGGGCAAGATACTGAACCCCGGGCTGCTCTCCGATGCAGCCGTCAGAGTGTGAATGTTAGGTAGAAAGCATTTAGCTGCAGAAGGAAGAGCTTGTATGAACGGGTAAATGCAAATGTGTTGTATAAAGTGCTTTGAGTGCTCAGCTAGAGCAGAAAAGTGCTATATAAGAACT